>NW_013572443.1:3559-4435 GCF_000499745.2 Eimeria mitis
AGAATAAATAAATTATTATTTATAATAATTATATTTAATTAAAATTTTAATTCTTGCAGCTGAGGATACACCCGGTTTTCTATAGACTGCAACTTTTTTCGTTTTTATTTTTTTTTTATTTTTTTTCTTTTCTCCATTACGAATTGAATTAAATAATTTTATTTTATTTTTATTTTTTGATAATAATAAATATAATTTATTTATTTAATTATTTTACGCTTTGTTTGTTCTTTTTTTTTTTTATATTTTCTGTATTCAGGGCTGCATGAGCTGCATATACACCCCAGCATATGAACACGCACTGATGAGGATACTTATACTTGTAAGTACAAAACAAATAATAAAATAAATAAAAATAAAAAACAAATAAATATTTTAATTTTTACTTTATAATGCAAATATAAATAAAAAGAAAGAAACAAATAAATATTTTATTTTAGTTTTTGTTGTTCTTCCCTCGGTGTTCAATCCATACAAACATAAAACATCTAGCTAGCTAGCTAGCTAGCTAGCCAGCTAGCTAGCTAGCTAGTTGTTCATATATCTAGCTAGCTAGACAGCTACACAGATAGCTAGCTAGCTGTTCAGCTAGCTAGCTAACTAGACAGCTAGCTAGCTAGCTAGATAGCTACATAGACAGCCAGCTAGCTAGGCAGCTAGACAGCGATCTAGCTAGCTAGCGATCTAGCTAGCTAGCTAGAGGGATAGCTAGCTAGCTAGCTAGCTAGAGAGCTAGTTAGCTAGCCAGCTAGCTAGAGGGCTGGCTAGAGGGCTAGCTAGCTAGCTAGCTAGCTAGCTAGAGGGCTAGCTAGCTAGCTAGCTGTTATACTTCATCCTCATTTTCTTTGCGAGGTGAATTCTCAGCATTTAAACAAA
>NW_013572444.1:0-459 GCF_000499745.2 Eimeria mitis
GGTTTAGGGTTTAGGGTTTAGGGTTTACCTCTGCAACATAGAGAAGAGTATACCCCTTATAAGCATAAACCACCACAACCTTGGGCTCAACTACACGGTGTCTAGGGTTTACAAAGTGCTTAGGGTTTAGGGTTTAGGGTTTAGGGTTTAGGGTTTACCTCTGCGACATAGAGAAGAGTATATCCCTTATAAGCATAAACCACCACAACCTTGGGCTCAACTACACGGTGTCTAGGGTTTACAAAGTGCTTAGGGTTTAGGGTTTAGGGTTTAGGGTTTACCTCTGCGACATAGAGAAGAGTATATCCCTTATAAGCATAAACCACAACAACCTTGGGCTCAACGAGTTTATGTGTTCCGTTTTCACTTGAAGCTATCTCCGATAGAAGAGAAGATGTATTTGTTGTGGTGTCGTATTGTATAAGTATGAGTCTCCCCGAGTCTTGATCAGTGAAATAA
>NW_013572444.1:2628-3982 GCF_000499745.2 Eimeria mitis
CCTAAACCCTAGTATGCATGCACCTGAGACATTGATTTTCGCAGCAGGAGTGGAGACAGTAAACCCTGCCGGTGTCCAGCATGCATAGTAAACCCCGGTTTGATAGACAACAAATTCAGGGAAGTTAAGAAGAGACATTTGTTGCTGTTGAGAGAGAGAAGAAGGAGACAGTTTAGCTGCTGTTGCTGTCCCCAACTGCAGCGCGAACGCCAGCTGTCTATACGCCTCGGGGCCCCGCAGCAGGAGACCCCCCATAGACTCAGAAAAAGCAACAGCAGAGACATCGCAATTGTATGATGAACGCATCACGGAGACACTGTCTCCTTCGCTGTACCCGTACCCCACCAAAGACAGATTTGCTGCGCTACCTGTCTCCATGTCAAACTCCACCAAGTCCTTGTGGGGCCCTGCATGCATACACACACACACACTTGTCACCATTGCATGCATGCATCCATGCATGCATGCGTGCATGCATGCAAGCGTGCATGCAGATATACAGCAATGCCCGCAGCAGTAGATGGGGCTGCTGCTGCTGCAACAAGTTGCAGCAAGAAGCTGCAGCAGCACATCAAGCTGCAGAGACAGCAGCAGGTGCAGCAGCAGGTGCAGCAGCAAGTGCAGCAGCAGGTGCAGCAGCAGCTGCAGCAGCAGGTGCAGCAGCAGTTGCAGCAGCAGGTGCAGCAGCAGGTGCAGCAGCAGGTGCAGCAGCAGGTGCAGCAGCAGGTACAGCAGCAAGTGCAGCAGCGGGAGCAGCAGCAGCTGCAGCAGCAGGTGCAGCAGCAGTTGCAGCAGCAGGTGCAGCAGCAGGTGCAGCAGCAGCAGCAGCAGCAGGTGCAGCAGCAGTGTGTATATGAATAGAAGAGTTTACCTTTAACATGTAGCCATCCTGCATGCAGTGTATAATGTTGGGGCTGGCTGCATGTAGCTTTGTCTTTGAGATAGTAAGAATAATCACAAAGACAAACAGCATATGTTCCTGCTGCTGTTGTCTCCACGGTTACGTTTTTATATATAAGAGCAGAGAGACGGCCCTGGTTGATGCGGGGATAGACTTTTTTTACGAGGGTGGGGTTGTTGTTATAGATTGTTTTGGTTGTTTTACTATTCAGATGAATGTCTACTGTCTCCTTTGTCACCCCACACGGGTTACTGTCTCCTTTTGTCTCCTCCTCAACACTAAAAAAAGATAGCTCGTACACCCCGTCTCTGAATGACCCCTCTAATACCAAATCAAAATTATCTGCTGGACGCACCAACTGAGTCTTCGGGCCTGCATGCATACATGCATGCATGCATGCATATATATATATATATATATATATATATATATATATATATATATATATATATA
>NW_013572444.1:4002-5045 GCF_000499745.2 Eimeria mitis
CTGTATGTATGTATATATAACGCATGCATTTGCCTGTGAAACAATTGAAATAAATATAAAATATTTTATAATTACACATATAAATATAATAAATAACCAATTAAAAATAAATAAACAAACAAATACATACATATTAGTATATCCACATCCACACACACACACACACACATATATATATATATATATATATATATATATATATATATATATATATATATACATATGCATATGAAGTGTTGTACTCTGGTGGGGTTGTGTTGTGTATTGGGGTGTCTCCATACCAAGTGGATCGCAGAAGTCTGAGCGAACATCAGGGTCAGTAGTGAAGCACCATATGCTGTCTCCTTGTCCTGCAGCTCTGCAGTAGTTATGTGTCTCCTTTGTTAAAAAATTATGTTTGTGGGGTGTCTGTACACTCCATTGCTGGCACTTCTTTCCCAGCCTCGTTGTCGATTGACACCCAGAATAGTTCGCCCCAAACGTACCCTCGTTGCACCCTGAAACTCATACACATACACACAACAAAAGTGTCTCCAAACTGTCTCCAATGTGTCTCCGAAGTGTCTCCAATGTGTCTCCAATCTGTCTCCAATGTGTCTCCAATGTGTCTCCGAAGTGTCTCCAAAGTGTCTCCAATGTGTCTCCGAAGTGTCTCCAAAGTGTCTCCAAAGTGTCTCCAATGTGTCTCCGAAGTGTCTCCAAAGTGTCTCCAATGTGTCTCCAAAGTGTCTCCAATGTGTTTCCAAAGTGTCTCCAATGTGTCTCCGAAATTGTCTCTTCAACTATCACGCATGCATGCCCAATACATGCATGCATGCACACATATATACACGCATGCATGCATGCAAGCATACATATATGCATGCATGCATACATACAGGCATGCATGCATGCATGCACACATACATACATGCATGCATGCATGCAAGCATACATATATGCATGCATGCATGCATACATGCATGCATGCATGCATACATACATGCATGCATGCATGCAAGCATACATATATGCATGCATGCATATATACATGCATGCATGCA
>NW_013572445.1:0-2018 GCF_000499745.2 Eimeria mitis
TAGCAAAGCAGTGCGGCTGATCAGTACTTCACCGGAGGTACATTGAGGCGGCGATATCGTGTCATGTGTTACAATGGTTGTGCGGATGGCAGGAACCCCCACACGAGCAGGTTTGGACTAAAATTAAAACTCCCCTGCTCCTAGAAGGGCATTAGGAGTCGCTGTGACTCCTTGAGGAGGTGCTAGCCGTTTTGCGATGGAGTGCGTTTAGTGCGTGGAGGTGGAATGGATGATTTGGGAGAGCCAATGTCTCATACTAAAGCGAGTATGCCTTCAACGTTATTCTTCAGTTTCTCAGTGCACACAATATATATGCTTTGGAACGCTGAGGCGCCTGCCATCTCTGAACCGTACTCATACGCGAGCAAGGGCGTTGAGAGCCCTAACTGTATATTTGCGACGAATAGGGAGCGTGTCGCAGGCGTCGCAGGCGTCAGCGGTGGAGGAATGCTTTAGGAAAAGGAGGGAAGTGCGTGTCCGTTTGCAGGCGTTGCGTTCTCGACTTGGTGGGCTGTCAATATATTTAGTGTGATGGCATTTGGTGCCTACTACGCAGGGAGTTGCTAGACGTTGAACACGCGCATATGGGCCGCTTAGGAGATGCCCAGGGGCCTTTGCGCCTGATGGGGTGCGACGGTGTTTGGTGATGGTTCCGAGCAGTTTGCGGCCTGCGTTTCCCGTGGAGACGGTTCGGAGCGGCCAAGCATGTCATTTTGACGGAAGCAAATACTACACCCAATGTTTGGTGTCACTCGGGCAAGCGTGTCATTCGCATTCGCTTCGGAACTTTATTTACGCGATGAGGAGGCGGCCCGATACAAGGTGTGCGCAGCAGAGCTAGGCTACCGTTGACGGGCGGCTGAGAGGAAAGAGGAAAGCTGCCTGGTCCCGAGAGAGGTGAGAATGACGGTAGACACAGGAGGTACGCACTACAAACACCTGGAGAGAACGGACAGGCGCTAACTGTAAATTTCTGACGAATAGGGAACGTGTCGCAGGTGTCGCAGGCGTCAGCGGTGGAGAAATGCTTTAGGAAAACGAGGGAAGTGCGTGTCCGTTTGGAGGCGTTGCGTTCTCGACTTGGTGGGCTGTCAATATATTTAGTGTGATGGCATTTGGTGCCTACTACGCAGGGAGTTGCTAGACGTTGAACACGCGCATATGGGCCGCTTAGGAGATGTCCAGGGGCCTTTGGCAGGTGGTTGAGGGGAACGAACGGGGTGGCGTGGGTGGCAAAACTGCATTTGCGCAGGAGGTGAGCACTAGAAACGTCGAGATGGAAGGCGAAAGCTGAAATGTCGGACTGTTGGGTTGGGGACGTTATGGCAGGCGCTGAGCAGGAAGGGCACCTTGCGCATTTCTGTTCAAGCTGTATCGGGTATGGTTTGAATTGTCTCCTCTGTCTTTGGAGATAGAGCTTTCCAACGAAGAAAGTATGGGTTCGGACCAAATAAATAGGGCAGTTTGGTATGTCTGGCGTGTGGCACTATAAGAACCCAAAGGAACAGTGGTGACGGGTACGTTGATGTTGGACTTCATATACAATACGTTCAGAATCAAAGCAACAACCGTTGCTGCCACAGCGCTCCAAGGAGGTGCTCATCACAGGTATAGTACAGGTAGCCGATTGCACAATGTTGCAGTGCATGATGATTCCTGAGTGCGGCGCATATTATATTCGTTTTTGTGGAGAGTGTAAAAAACGAACCCGCTGTGTTCACGTGTATATGTCGCCGAAGTTGCAGCCTGCCTGCTGTGGTGCTCCATCAGAGTGGCGTCGAATCATCGGAGGTTGCTATACAGCAGTTGCCTGTGTTTGCAGTAGGGGCGCCGATTTTATTCAGGAAGTACACTGCCGAAAGGCATACATTAGGCACTAATTTTGCGGCGTCGTGGTCTCAAGAGGTGCATGTGATGCAAATGTAGCAACGGTGCTCCCGCGATGAGTGACGGAAGGAAACGGTGCTGGCCAATGGACTTCATTGTCGAGCCTTCGGTAAAAGAGAGTGTGTCCCTCG
>NW_013572445.1:2118-5135 GCF_000499745.2 Eimeria mitis
TGCTGCAGGTGTAGTAGGTTCGATCTCTGAAGCATGTCCGCAAGGCGTCGTTCTCGTTACTTTTTGTATGTTAAGATGCTGACACCAACCGAGTTGCAATATGTGGTGACCGCGATGATGCTGCGCAAAACAGGGGCTATATTTCCCCCAGAGATAGTTGCTGATTGAGGTGTAGACGAATTCTACCATAAGCTAGAAGGGCATTTTTATGTCAAACGAACGTCTGTCTGTATAATGAAGCTCGAGCGGAGATGAGGACGATGTTGACAACGGTAATACAACATATAGATACCCGTATCCAGTCATGCCAGCTGAGATCTGTGGATTCCAGCTCGCCTCCTGCAAGCCCATCCAATCGATCTACATCTGGACCCAAAAAAAGAGCTACAGCCGTCTGGCTGCGTCGCGGAATTATTTTGCTAGAGATTTTTTCCGGCCCTGCTAACGTTTGGGTCCGTTTGTCACCCATTTAGTCATTGCATACTTGGTCTAAGCTCTCTGCAGACCCCAGTCGCCTCTGGGACTGTACTGAGCTGTTTATATGCCCGTAAATATGCCAAATGGCACAGTGCGATATACTGATCGGCCAAAGACCCTCAAGGCCGCCTGCTGAGGGCACTATGTGGTATTCAAACATCATATGCAGCGCATCCTGCGATTAAAGCGGCTTCGATGTGCCCGGTCCAACGGCGCATAGCGTCGTCCCACAAAGCTGAAGAAAGTAATGCGCTGCTTCTTGTCTTTCTAACAGTGTAACAATTTGCTGCCTTCAGGCCCTCAACTTTACATCTGCCGATTCTGATGACAGCGCCGTCGTCGGAGCATTCCCTTCCTTAGCGCAAGCAGGAGATCCAAGTAATGCCTAGGCAAAAATTCCGATTTTCTCGAGAGTGCATTCTATAAAACTCCTGAACGTATCCCATTGTTGGAAAAATATGCGCAGCATTTGCAATTCCTGCCCATCAATATGTGTGGGGATACTTGGTTTCCAGATTGCTGGTGAATTCCTGTTGGGATGTCTACCACACAGCACTGTTTCCTTTAAGCTGCTCCGCCATTTCCAACGATGCAGCGTTCCAGTGCCCTGCAGGAAGTACGCTGCCTGTGTCAGCAACATACGTGAAGTCTGATATTTTAGGTCTCTGCAAAGGGCCTGTAACACCTGGCAATGCTTGCCTCCTACCTTCACGATGAGTGAGCGTGTCTGGCACAACTTCGCAGTTGTGACTGTTGCCAAGCTGTTGAAGCGGAGAAAGCGTGCCCTCGTGTTGTCTCTTCGTTCTTCCTTTACACATGAGAAGCGTGCTTTTTTTGGAAAGGCCTACGCCAGTTGTGCTTTGCTGCTGTAGCACGTGACTGCAGCGACTCGTACGAACGGGAAGGAAACAGCAGTAAAATTATGCAGTCGATTGCTATGTGGGAAACACTATTGCTCTCGGGGCAATACATCGGTAAGGGTAGATCAGAGAAGCAGGCGAAAAAGCCAAAGTGCGTCCCGACGGCACGCAAGCTCTGGTTCGACGATATTGGAGCAACGGTGCAGAGCCGTCGAGTTAGATGTAGGCGTAACAACCAGGGCTTCCGGGCTTTTTGCGGTTTCACTCGATGAGCGACACGAGCATAGCGGCAAATGCGTTTTGCAAGTCGTTTTTGTGATTATCGTTGACGTGTAGCAATGACTGCATGTGGTATTTACTCGTTCACAGGCCGTCAGTCGATAGTTAGACTGTAACCACGATGCGCACCTTCTGCGTTGGTTTTACTGTATTGTTGACCCTTTGTAGCGCGCAGATACCGTGAGGATGTCGAGAAATAAAATGTGTGAGGGCTCGTCATTATTCACGGCGTGCTCTTTTGCCGTCGTTTGCACCTTGAAGGAGAGATAGGGAACCATTGCTTAAGCGCTCTGGGTTGCCGTTCGTTAACATTCACAGTGCAAAGGAAAGTCATTAGCATTAGAGCTTCCAGCGCCACAAAAGGCTGCATCAACAAATTCAGGTTTGGGCAACAGCAATTACTATCCTGAAATCCAATTTCTAGGCTGCATGGAGATTTTCATCCTGCTTCAAGATCCCAATGACCTCCAAAACACTCACCAGGAGGCATTCATATTTATAGTATGGAATGCTTTGTGCCTGGTGATTCCACTGTCTTAGTTTGTGCGTGAAAATCCCCAAACCGGGTAGTCCGTGCAATTCACCAGCGCCAGGCCACCTTGTGTTCACCTTATTCGGTATCCCTCAGAATTTGTGCTGCATTGCTTTTTTTAGGAGCAATTACTATGCTCACTTACTTTGCGAATGGCTTGTTGCATTTTTCGCGGATGGAGGCGATGGGGCAGGAAGGCAGGAACTCTAATATTATGCTACGCTGTAACTTCTCCGGAATGCTCTGATTACGCATTAAAGGAAGGAATGTGTACAATAGTGGAGTGACTACATCTTAGCATTCGCGGTAGATCACTTCTCTGTTCCACGGGGTGATTGCAACACTGTTTTGGCCACACTTATAATGATGGCCGCGCGCGATGCGCCAAGACACAGTGAAGCGACAGAGATCTACGCAAGCAACGAGAAGGCCTCACCAGAACGGCGTAGTTTGCTAACGTATGACAAGTGAGAGCCGTGTACTTAATGGGGTACGCAGCTACTTTCGCCGTCGTCCTGCTGTGCCGTTTAACGCTTGGGATTTGTAGGGTGTTTACAGCGCGGTATGCACAGCGATAGCGTCTCCCAAACAGCGAGTGCGTCACAGGTGAGCCGCATCCAAGATGTGCGTTTAGCGATATGACTTGGACGGTGAATCCCGCACTAGCATCTGGCTAAGTGAATTTGCCTGAATCGGCAGTGCAGTTGGTCGACTGGGACCCACATCGACTGATGAAACCCGTATTCTAGCTTACCCTCTTTTCGAGAAACACGTCTCAATTTTGTACGAGAACGAAGTCTAAGAAAACGTATTTAGTGGTACACCGTCCTTGCCTCAATTTAAGACATGTTTCTGTTCTAGCTTTTGAC
>NW_013572446.1:0-341 GCF_000499745.2 Eimeria mitis
ATATATACATATATATATAGATGTATATATGTATATAGGTGTACATACACCGCAGATAAAACAGAAGGCCTGTATATACGGGTGTCAATTGCAGTTTATTTTATTTGTTTTCTTTCTCTTAACTTTATTATTATTATTATTATTATTATAAAATAAAAAATAAATTATTTTGTTTGCTTCTTTTTCTTTTTCTTTTTTTCTTTTTTTTCTTATTTTTGGGGTGTATGGACAGCTGCAAGCAAACAAAAGAAAACACAAACGCTGCTATACAGGGGACCCTGGTGATAGCCTCTATTTTTTCTTTTTTTTTTTTTTCTTTCTCTCTTTCTCACGTATATATA
>NW_013572446.1:427-752 GCF_000499745.2 Eimeria mitis
CAGAAGAAGCCACGCGAGTTGTATTTCTGGCAAGCAGGTTCAGCCGAAGATGCACTTCATAGAAAGCACCTGCTGCTGCTGCTGTTGCTGCTGCTGCTGTTGCTGCTGCTGCTGCTGTTGCTGTTGCTGCTGCTGCTGCTGTTTATTAAAATACGAATGAATAAATAGAAAATAAAGAAAAGATATTCTGTTGTAAGCAGTGGCTGCTTCCAAACCCTACAATCAACAGCAGCAACGAGAGCAACAGCAACTGCAGCAGCAGCAGCAGCAGCAGCAGCAGCAGCAGCAGCAGCAAGTATAATACCAGCCACAGGAGAAGCAGAAA
>NW_013572446.1:1045-2643 GCF_000499745.2 Eimeria mitis
GAAAAAGTAAATAAAAAGTAATTAAATTGTTGTTTCTTTGAATAAAAAGATAAATAAAGAACAAATAAATTAATATTAATTAAAATAAATATACGTTTGTGTTTATACAGCAGAGCAGGGTGTACTAGCGACCCCCCTTTATATACACACACACATATTTTCTTCTTTTCATAGAAAAGACAACAAAAGCTGTCGATACACCGCAAAAAAATAAAAAAAAAATAAAAGCTGCAACGAGTAACTGAAACACAAAAAAAAAATTTTATTTTTTTTTTTCTTTTTGCCCGCGCGAGTAGCTGCTGCTGCTGCAGCATTCATTTATTATAAATAATAAAATATAATACATATTTTATTGTATATAACTCTATACATATTTATTATATTATAAAGGGAGAAGAATTTCGTTCTTGCTGCTGCAGCAAACGAACAACTGCAGCAGCAGCAGCAGCAACAGCAGCAGCAGCAGCAGCAGCTACGGCTGCTGTTGCAGCAGCAGCAGCAGCAGCAGCAGCTGCAGCACTGCTGCGGGTGCAGCCGTCGGCGCTGGGTGTGTTTGTTTTGTGTAGTATTTTGTTTAAATTGTTGAATAGTGTTTTGTGGTTTATTTATTTAAAAATAAAAAGATTGCTGGGGTGTATGTACACCTGGTTGCGGCGCTCGTGAGGTGAGGGAGGGGTAGTGTAGTAGGGCTGTTGGCGTATGCGTGTGCGTTTCCTCTTTGTCTCTTTTTCTTCTTTTTGTGTCTTTTTGTTGTTTTGTTTTTATTTTAAACTCTAAATAAATCAAACATTTCTTCTTTTCTCTTTCTTCAGGTGTACGTACACCCCAGCTACTCTACGGGGGCCTCCTGCTGCCCCTTCCCTCTCCCCACAGCATTGTGTTTTCTTTCTGTTTTTGTTTTGTGTTCAGAGCGGAGCTGAGCCGCCTCCTTTGCCTTTTGTTTAACTTTATAGGGTTTTTGTTTAGGGCCTGGAGGCTAGGGTTTAGGGTTTAGGGTCCAGCATCTAGGGTTTAGGGTTTAGGGTTTAGGGTTTACGATGCGTGCCCTCCTGAGTCGCGGGGCTGCGCTGTGGGGCCGTCTGAGCCCATCAGCTGCTCGCTGCAGTGTGTTTCCTCGTCGTTTTTTCTCTTCTGCTGCAGCAGCAGCAGCAGCAGCAGCAGCACCGTCAGCAGCAGCAGCAGCAGCAAAGTCCTCTGGCGCAGGAGGGGCACCAGCAGCAGCAGCAGCAGCAGCAGCAGCAGCAGCAGGGGGTGCAACAGGCCGCATATCTCAGGTGATTGGTGCTGTTGTTGACGTGGAGTTTGACGGTCCCCTTCCCCCTATCCTGAACTCTCTAGAGGTTGTGCTGCAGCAGCAGCAGCAGCAGCAGGAGCAGCAGCAGGAGAGATTGGTGCTGGAGGTTGCGCAGCACTTAGGCGAAAATGTCGTACGCACAATCGCCATGGACGGCACGGATGGCCTCGTGAGGGGGCAGCTCGTCAGAGACACAGGAAACCCTATTCAGGTTAGGGTTTAGGGTTTAGGGTTTAGGGTTTAGGGTTTAGGGTTTAGGGTTTAGGTTTTTGTGGGGGGGGCGGGGGGGGGGGTTTAGGGAAAC
>NW_013572446.1:2689-3405 GCF_000499745.2 Eimeria mitis
ATTTTTATTCATTGTGTTAATCACTTTGTTTTTATTTGTTTATCTGTATTTACTTGTTTATACTTATTTATATTTATATTTATATTTATATTTATATTTATATTTATATTTATATGTATTTATTTATATTTATTTATTTATATTTATTTATATATTTCTTTATAGGTTCCCGTTGGTGGCTGCAGCTTGCTTCGCCTAACGAACATGAATACCTCTCTATAGAAACAATATTTTCAGGTGTATAAACCTAAACAAAAACGAATAAAAATATAAAATAAAATAAAATATATTAATATTTATTTATTTATATTTATTTATATTTATTTATTTATATTTTTTTATAGGTTCCTGTTGGTGGCTGTACACTCGGGCGCATAATGAACGTCATCGGTGACCCCGTCGATGGCTGCGGTGTCATCGCAGCTCCACAAAAATATTCAATTCATCGCCCGGCTCCTTCTTTTGCCGATCAAGCAACAGATCCAGGTATTTTTATTTATTTTATTTATTTTATTTTATTTTATTTTGTTTTGTTTTGTTTTGTTTTGTTTTGTTTTTTTTGTTTCGTTTTTTTTCCGGTTCGTTTGCGGTGCTTACTCGCTTTTTACTGCTATACGTATGTTAAGGTGTACACGTTCCTTAATAAACTATAAATATAAATATAAATATAAATATAAATGTATATATATATATATATATATATATATATATATATA
>NW_013572447.1:0-2020 GCF_000499745.2 Eimeria mitis
TTTTTTTTATCAATAAAAATACACAAAAAGATACATAACAACTTCTTTTCTCCTCAATTCATACTCTCGCCGCTGCACCTGCAAGCCTCCGTTCCCCGCGGTAGTAGTATACCGTTCCCCCAACCCCTGAGAGGGGAGAACAAGAGTAAAAAAGGATACAAAAACGCAGAAAAAATAAAAAATATAATATAATATAATTTATAAACTATCAATACAGCTAAATCCTCGCATAATACCTGAAAAGTAATTAACACCAACACAAACACACGGGTAGGGGAGTTGTAGTGCGTGTGCACTCCAATGTTTCTGTTCTTTTAGTAGCTCCGCTAGAAGAACATCTCTAATCAGTGTTTAATTAGATAAATATTCAGTTTTATTTTATATTTTTCACCGAGATACTGTAATACTTTAGCGTGGATTCCCGCTCGACGGCCGCCAGCCCCGGCAGTGTAGCGTGGTTTGTTTGCCTGCAGTAAGCACACGAGCCTTCGCTTGGCCTCGGTAGGTTGCAGCTAAGCAAACACAGACGCTCTGTAGGTGTATTCAGAGGTAGAGCATGCAGCAAAGGAAGCTTCGTTGGAGCTGCCACCGAAGCTTCGATGCAGCTTCCCTGTGTGCACGCTTGGGCCTGGCTTGTATCGCCAGCTACAGCCGGTGCGCTCCCACCCCGTCTTACGATGCTTCCTCCCCGCATCACCCAGGCGCTGACATCAACACCGAGGAAGCCTGGGGAGAGGGGAACGAGATCAGCTGCTTTGGGAAACTGTTAAGTCTTTACCTCCATTACAGCTCGCTTCTGTCTTTCATTAAGGCCAGAGAGCAATCGTCATACTTTTGAGTACCGCATGGTTCATAGAACCTGCTCTTCCTAGCATAATACGTGAGTTTTTAGGTTCGGCCGGATCGTTACTAGCTGGCCATACATGCACCGCATGGGGGTCACTCCCGGTACAGCCCCCAGGTCCTTTCGAAGGTACCGGTGAGACCCACAACTTGAGCGTGCAGTCTATCAGCAAACAAAAAGCTGGAAAGAAAAGAAAAGCCGTCAGCTACTGCCTTTGGAAAAAATCCGGTGCTGGCGAAGAAAAAGGCTGAAAGGCGGCGCATATACGCCGACTTCAAGCCCCTCACCAAAATCATGGAAAAGCGAAGACTTCATATGCCCCGTTTCGGCAAGCTGATTGGCCGCTTGCATAGTTCAACAATACATTCATCCGTTGATCGGGCTGATGCGTTTTTGCATATCCCAATTCATCTCGAGGAGAGGCGCAAGACGCATTCGCAGACTAGAGTACACATTTGTGCTTTTGCACTGGTTGATCCAGCTGCAGAATTGTGGCGAAAGATTACTCACGTTGCTTATGCGGAAAGTGAATGATGAATGGACGGATTGGTAGATGGATATATACATAAGTAACTTGCTCGTCTTCAGCCGGATTGTGCAAGAGCGCCAAGAAACCGGGCGCAGTGCTGTACAACTGCGTGAGACTTAGTGGATCATGAAGGCACAAAACTGTTGGTTTCCATACAAACAATCAGCTCCTGAACACAGCTTGCTAAGCGAAGATAGAGGGTATTCGAACGTGCTCGTCACCGCTGTACACTCACGCACGCGTCCAGAAGTTTCTCGGCCCCGCATCGTACTACCACATGTTCAACCCCGTACTCGCTCGCATCGCTGCCCTTCTAACCTATACCAACAAGCGATTGCAGTGGCGGAGCATCTGGAAAGATGACATCTTATGATGCCAATAATCATGAAAAGCACCAAATAATTGCTTGCTGCCTACAAGTTATATGGAAAGATAGCTGTTTCCGGGGTGAGAAAGGTAACTCGATGCGAGCTGGTGGGGAATAAAGAGGTGTCGAGATCACCTATATAGCAGGCGCTTCACCGTTCACGCCATTCATCAGTCCCTGCGCACCCGATGAAGAGTTGTCCAGACTGGTAATGGATGAGTGGTTTGGTTGCTTTGCCGGCTCACGCAGTACGACTTCACGGTCAAGAATATCAAGGGTA
>NW_013572447.1:2033-5044 GCF_000499745.2 Eimeria mitis
CTCTCCCGAAACCCACAGTATCCGGCGCTGCGTTCTGCAGCCACGCCTTTCTGCGATGGTTCCTGATTCCTTTCTAAACTGTTTTCTTATTACTCCTTAGATACTCACGCTGCAGCGGTGCTCGCTAAGTTCAACAACGGGCGGCACGTTAAGCGCTACAACATAGAAGCCGGTATCTTGTGCCATACGACTAAGCGTGGACTGATTATGCTTTCTAGCGTTCCGCCGCACAGAGTTTCAACTGCGCCTGCATCGCGGCGTGCGTTTCGTCTGGACTGTTGGCAAAAGAGGGAGCATTGTTCATGAGTTGTTTTCGCTAAAAAAAAATATTCTTCTCAATTGGATGAGGATATTGCGCTTGTTCTATTCCGAGGAAGCACCCAACCGTCGGTCGTCGGGCGGCTCCTTACTGGAGGACAAACCCTGATCAGCCTCCATTATGCGAAAAAAGGAAAGGGGAGTAGCTTTCGACAAATAATGTGTGGTGAATAAATTTGGATAGTGTCTTCGCTACTAATCAGTTCCGCGTGCCAAGCCACCCAGCTGCGGTGAGTGAGATGAGCTGCCCTCGGCTGGGCGATGGAAATGGGGTTCTGGGAGCTCTTTACTCCAATCCTCCTGGCTTTCTTCAGTGTTCATGAAGGCCATCTCTAGCGTTTCCTTGCCCCTCTGGTCAGGATGAGGGGTCGGTCCTCATATTGCAACATAAATTTCCCTTTAATCATGATTTTTACCGGCGCTGTGTTCAGAGTTACCGAATGCGGCAACGATGTTTCAAAACTTGTGACCCTTTTGCAGCTCAAGTTTCTAAAAGCTGAAGACGTAGAAATCAACAAGTCACGCTTCCTATATTTTGTAGCCTCCATGCCCTCGTAAGGTGTAAGAACAAGTTGAAGTTCTTACACCACAACAGAAAAAGATAAAGTAAATAGAAACAGGTTGAAATTGCAATGCATCGCAAACATGGAGAGCAATGCGTAAGTGTAGGTTGTAACTGAAAGAGCATCTTGAATATCTGCGTTATACGAGCAACAACAGAATCTAACAAATCCAATAGCTGCTCTTACAGGGCTAGCAATCGTAACGAAGAAACTCAATATCTAGTAATTGCAGAAACCTTCATATATAAGCGTATCGTTTCACGCATGTTGAGTGCTGAGGCTGCTGCGGAGCGCGCCGCAGATATGTTTACAGTTGTGAAGGTCAAGCAAGTATTCCAGTTATCTAAAAATAAGCAGGAAACCGGTACAAAAGAGATGACGTACAAATACTGTCTTCGTTACTTGGAGAATTTCGAATAAAATTAAACAATTTGGTTCTCAGTAAATGATGAAATGATGAAGTGAGAAAAGCCGCACTGCGGCGCTCTCGATGAGGTTGAGTGTGGAGAAATGTATGAAACAAAACACATAAAAGAATTGGCGGAAACAACTAAAAAGAGAGGAGCATTTGAAATAGTTATAAAAAAGCATGGGGAATGAAAAAAATGTACTTGCGGCCAACACTCTGACCGCTGCTAAAAAATATGATGCAAGAAAGAGTTTGTTGCTGTGCTCCTCTTCCATTCTATGCACCTCTGTTGTTTACCTGCCTGTTTCGATCTTAATGATGTGCAGCCTCTTTCTGTTTCCTTGGTTGATAGACTGGACAGATACAGTTATTTATCAAGGTTCTTTGCCTTGTTCTTGTGATACCTCTACATCAGCTGTTTGCCGCGTAGCCGTTCGGCTTGTGTGGCAGCATGATTATATTTTTATACATTTGTATTCACTACTTTATATTCAGCTGCAGCATCAATACTCTTGGCCTGTGTGTACCTAGAAAACTGCATTGGTCTACCCAAGTATTCCAAGTTTTTCGTTATGTGTGCATCTTCGCTATTTGCTTGATCACTGCCAGCCCTCTCTAACTGAAACCTTCTTCTCTTCTCGCTTGCCCTCGCTTTGTGCTGAGTTACGTTTCGGGGCGCTTGCTCTCTGTCCCGTGCTGCAACACACAAGAACAAATAAACAAACACACTAGTACTAGTACTGCGAGCATCAATTAGTAGACAACGTGAATACGGCCTCCTTGTAAATATACTAGAAAGTGAAGAAGCAGAGTACATTCTGGCTACATATGTAAAAGCATGTGAAACGCTAACAGTATCTGCTGTAATGCAGTTGCAAATCCTACTATTTTAATTTTCATTCTACAAGTTTGATTTATAACCTAGTTGAGCTGTCTATGGAGTTTAAACACCTCCGTAGGTAGAGTGCATCGCAAGCTATGATCGAATCAGCGACTTTCAGTTAACAGTTAGCAGCTTGAGGGATCATATTAGCTTACAGTCTCTTATGAAGGAAAAAGCCTCCTATGGCTAACACCAAGACGCCGGCAATGCAGGCAAGGGAAATTGCAGCAATTTTTACTCCACTCCACCCCTCACCTGCACAACAAACGAGCAAACCGCAATAGCAAATAGACTCTTACCCCGTCGTGCAACTTCAGTAACTTTTATTCACTTGTGAAAGAGGTGAGACAGAGGCTAAGGGTGAAACAAAGGCCAAAAGGAAGCAACAACAACGCAGCAACATCGGCGAGGAAGACAATGTGAAACCAGCAAAAAGGAGAGAAACCAGTATCACAAACCCAACAGCAGCCGCGTGACAGCACCTTACTCTCAATGTCCCCAGTATAGCCAAGCTGAACAGCACAGAGCGGTGTTTGATGGTCTCTCTCCTTCGCATAGCTGCTGAAGGCTTCTGCTGCTGCAGTATCAGTTGGACTGTTTGTCCCTGGTGTTACGCTGCTGTTCAGCACGATAGGAATCAACTCAGAGCCCAACAGCACACCATCCTTGCTGTACACCTCAACCTTTATGTCAGCACTGTAGAAAGCAACCACAGAAACAGCTGGGAGTTTAGCTTGGCTGGGATCCACCCGCGTGTGGTTCCGTGGGTGTACACAACAGCACGGCATTCGAACTAAGGAGGGTCAACATTCAATATATATATATATATATATATATA
>NW_013572448.1:0-251 GCF_000499745.2 Eimeria mitis
CGGGGGCCCCCTATAGGGGGCCTGGGGGCCCCCAGGGGGCCCCCTGGGGGCCCCCCCACCATGGTGAGCTAGGAGGGTACTGTACCCTATAAGCAGCTGTATAGGATGGGGGCCCCCTGGAAACCCTAGTAAACCACAGCAGCAGCAGCAGCAGCTGCAGCAGCAGCAGCTACAGCAGCAGCAGCAGCAACAGCAGCAGCAGCAGCAGCAGCAGCAGCAGCAGCAAGAGCAGCTGCTGCTGCTTCTGCAGC
>NW_013572448.1:426-1039 GCF_000499745.2 Eimeria mitis
ACAAGCAACAGCCTCGACTCACCACACAAACCCTAAACCCTAAACCCTAAACCCTAAACCCTAAACCCTAAACCCTAAACCCTTTTAAGTAAGAATCCACAGGACCCCTTTATTAGATAAGAACCAGGCTCTATATAGTGGCAATAGTTGAGGGTTTAGGGTTTAGGGTTTAGGGTTTAGGGTTTAGGTTTGGGGGTTGGGGGCCCCCCCGTCGCAGCTGCACTGGCTTGGGGTCCGGGGGGCCCCCCGCTGGGGCCCCTGAGGGTTTTGTTTATAAAGTTTTTGCTTTCTAGGGTTTAGTGTTGAGAGAATTAGGGTTTAGGGTTTAGGGTTTAGGGTTTAGGGTTTAGAAGGAGACCTTCGTCAGCTCCCCGCTGCCTCGTGCTGCTCCGTCGATGCTTCCTCTGCTCTAGGGTTTAGGGTTTAGGGTTTAGGGTTTAGGGTTTAGGGTTTTGTATTCTTTTCTATAAAACAAAACGCAACACACAACAGGGGGCCCCCAAGCACCCGTGGGGGGCCCCTACCTCCTTGAGGCCCCCTCTCGGGGCCCCCCTTCTTCTCTCTCTGCTTCCAGCAGCAGCAGCAGCAGCAGCAGCAGCAGCAGCAGCAGCAG
>NW_013572448.1:3453-3939 GCF_000499745.2 Eimeria mitis
CAAATATAAATATAAATATAATTGAGGAGGATTTACACCCTTTATATATATTAAAACTACTAAAAAATATGAGGCCTGCAGACTTAGAAGTATTAGATATAACAGCCCCAGAGAAACTGCTGATAGAGTGTATACTGATCCCCCCGAACTGTCTCCGTCCCTCTGTTTATATAAATGAACAAGGTACAAATGAAGACGACATAACATGTGTATTAAGTGATATAATAGAATTGAATAATATATTAAAAACGCATGCAAATTCAGGTGTACATACAGCTCAATTTTTGGGGCTTTGGGAGTTTCTTCAACTACAATGTACAAGACTTATAAACGCAGATGCACCAGCTGTCTCTCAACTGCTAGCAACAAAAAATATAAATAAACCTGGCCGGGGTATATGCGAGAGACTGAAAGGAAAAGAAGGAAGGTTTAGGGGGAATCTAAGCGGCAAAAGGGTTGACTTCTCTGGCCGTACTGTTATCTCCC
>NW_013572448.1:4039-4827 GCF_000499745.2 Eimeria mitis
TGAAAGACTAAAGGGGAAAGAAGGAAGGTTTAGGGGGAATCTAAGCGGCAAAAGGGTTGACTTCTCTGGCCGCACTGTTATCTCCCCTGACCCAAATACAAATATATATGAGGTTATAGTCCCTGTATATATAGCAAAGAAACTAACATACCCCGAGAAAGTGAATAAAATAAATATAAATAAATTAAAAAAAGCTATATTAAATGGTGCTGATATATGGCCGGGTGCTTTATATATACATAAAAAAAACGGAACAAAATGTAATTTAAAATATATAAATAAAAAAAATATTATACAATATTTAGAATATGGAGACACTGTAGAGAGACACTTAACAAACGGAGACATTTTACTTTTTAATAGACAACCATCTCTACATAGATTAAGTATCATGGCTCACACAGCAAGAGTAATGGAATATAAAACATTAAGGTTTAATGTTTGTGTTTGTTCTCCTTACAATGCTGACTTTGATGGGGATGAGATGAATATACACCTGCCGCAGACAGAAGAAGCTAGAGCTGAAGCTTTATATTTAATGGGAGTAAATAATAATTTATTAACACCTAAAAACGGAGAACCATTGGTCACTGCAACTCAGGATTTTCTATCGGGATGTTATATACTAACATATAAAGATATATTTTTTTCTCGTTCTCTTTTTTTTTCTTTATGTACATATGCTACTGATGCTTCTATACATATAGATATACCTCCCCCTACTATATTATATCCCCAAGAACTATGGACAGGCAAACAAATTATAAATGTTTTATTGAAGCCCAATA
>NW_013572448.1:4927-5310 GCF_000499745.2 Eimeria mitis
TTTTTTTTCTCGCTCTCTTTTTTTTTCTTTATGTACATATGCTACTGATGCTTCTATACATATAGATATACCTCCTCCTACTATATTATATCCCCAAGAACTATGGACAGGCAAACAAATTATAAATGTTTTATTGAAGCCCAATAAAACATATAAAATAAATCTTAATCTACAAATTACTGAAAGAGAATATAATGCTTCTCTACTACCTCCCTATACACCCCAATTCATGTGCCCCAAAGATGCCGTCGTTCTATTTAAAAATGCTGAACTTCTAGCAGGCTGTATAGGCAAAAAAGTACTAGGGGTAAGAATATATATATATTTTTTTTTTTTTTTTTTTTTTTTTTTTTTTTTTTTTTTTTTTTTTTTTTTTTTTTTTT
>NW_013572449.1:0-12702 GCF_000499745.2 Eimeria mitis
TCCCTGTAGTAATACTTGGTGCTTGCCGCGGAGAGCGTTGGTTCTCCTTTGATGTTAAGAAACGAAAATCGTTGGCAGGACGCAAGCATTGCATTTAAGCTCGAACAATTGGTGCCTTTGCCGCGAAGCCATTTTTAGCGGTTAGTCAACGAGCGGACACGAATGACGCTTGGTAGTAAGCATTGATACATAATCTAGTTGTGGCTCGATGTAGGGATGGAGCCAGGGCAGCACGTCTATATTTAGGTGAGATAGGCTCCTGAGGAGGTTTCCTTTGTAACATGCACTGCCATATCAAAAAACAATCAGTGCTGGCAAGCCGCAGAAATGCGAGCAGTTCCTCTTGCATTTTGCTCACAGTTGGCGAAAGCGTCGGCAGCAGTTTGAATGTGAACACCAAGGGTTTGCTGGATGCATTCACTGCCACGGTGGCGCACGGGTGCGACGCACGATCTGTGTTGTACTCACGGTGACCAATTCAACCCTAAACCCTAAACCCTAAAGCCTAAACCTTAGCCCTAAACCAATTCGAGTAAAATTCAGTACCCAATATCCTTACTGATCGAATTTTGTTTGGATTGTTCTGCGCTCAGGGGTGATCAACGAGTCCTAAAGAAGCTTTTACAAACGACGAATATGCAAAGCGTAGGGAGGCATTCGAAGATGCGACTAGCTGCTCAGTCTGCTGCACCTATTGGATTTTCTTAAAATGCTTTGCATTTCACCACGTATGAGTAGCAGGTTCTACGACTTTGCAAGCGATCGTCCAGCGTTGCATAGAACGCCCGAAAAAGTCGGCTGATACACGTCCCCCTTCAGACCAGTCGATAATATGGCCATTTTGAAATGAACTTAAACAGCTACTCTCAACTGCAGCTGAGGAGGTTGCGCACGCTCTGCATACACGTAAACTTCTTTCTAGCATAAAAAACATTGCCGCAGTGCTATTGGCAAATATTTACGCTGTGACAGGCAGCCCCTCAAGCACGCTGATTTGCAATTTATTTTTCGTCGCATATGGTAAATGCATCATCCCTTCAGCATCACCATGGTGCGCTCGCACCACAACGTAAAGCTCCATCGGCGCCAAATGTTCTATCAGGAACTATCCATGCCACCAACGTGCGACAAAGGCGCAGTTAACATGGATATAATTACGAACTCGATGATGTGCGCGAAACCCCGGAACAGATTCCTGTCTTTTGAAGGACAGATTTCAAAGCCCAGGATACTAGGGCGTTTGGGCAGTACCGGTGTATGCCCAAACAAAGGAACGCGTTGGCGAAGGTGTACCAGTCAACCCAAGAGCCTAATCAACTGGATAGGATGCACTTAAGACAACGCCTGGCCTAAAACAATCACACATTTTTTAAAGGAGCCAAATCACAACAAAGCAGGCTAGCACTCATGGGTGCCGCTACAGAGAACCTGTGATACTAAGTTTATCCACTTGTAGCCGACAGTTTGCGTGCAGTTCACGACACATGTCCAGTTCTCAGGACAGTAAGCCTCACTTCCTTTATCCAGCCATTGGGTTGTCTCGTGCACGCCTCCAAAAAGTGGTAATTTGATAGGCAACAAAACGTCCACACGGGGGCCAACATACGCCTTCTGTGTTTTCGCAAGCGCTTATTTCTCGACTAAACAGCTAGATAGTACGCATTTTGCACTTCCAGCAAACTGATGCAACACAAGAATCCGACAAACCAGCCGCGTTGTTTGAAAATCATTGCATATTGGCAGTCACTTTGTGCTCTACCGTTGCAGGTAGTGGTCCCTATTTCTTGCAGTAAGCGGAGAACAGGGAAAACTGTGAGCACAAAACTTTGTCCAGAGATTCATGGTGCATCTGCGAATCACTGCAAGCACATCATGCGTGCAAAGGGGGTGCTGCAAACCAAGCGCTAGGTAAAATAAGAGGTCAATTCCACGGTATCCAAAAAAATCATCACAGAAAATATAAGCAGCTACCCGATGAACGCATGTCGAGAGCGCGTGCGGCCATCTCGGGTACGCGCGCTGCCGTTGCGTATATGTAATTCACTTCTGCATACTTGCTGAAAAGTGAAAGCTGCTTCACACTACAAGTGATAACTTATCGCCTGTATAGCCGGTCATCGACGTTACGGGGTATAGATGTCGCGCCGCTTCCCTTTATGGAAACACATGCAAAATAGCCCTTCAAAACACCTGTCATGCTCCCATGGGTACTAAACGTCCAGAGCAATCCAGAATGCCTCTCCAGTTTCCCCTCTGCGAATGTGAAAGTTCGTCCAGATGCCTTGTTTCACTCTCCTGTCAAGTAAGATGCAAATATATTATGTGTCTAATAGCAATCGTGTTTCGAATAACTAGAGAAGGGGACCACCAATCCAACCCGGGGAGACCGAAGAACCCAATGATTTACACGACAAGCGTAGGGCATTTGCTCACAGATAATTCCGAGCCACTGGAGCATCGATTTGCCCACTCACACCCACACCCCGGCAAACAGTGGGAGCTGATGCACAAAGTCCCGCACTAGATCGCAAGAGCATATCTGGTGCTCTGTTTCTCCCCACACTTTTGAAACCTTCGTTTGGCCCATCTGCTGACTTACGAGACAATTGAACGCTTATTGACAAGGCCAAAAAGAGTCCGCTGACCTCTGGATATTGCCTCTGGCTGGTTCGTACTGTCTGTGCTAAATCATAGGCTCATACCTGCAAAGCAGAGTCAAATATTGGCTGGAGGTATGACGTGCGTCTCACGAAACGTACGCTTTGGGTGGGGTGTCCTGATTTCCGCAGAGAAGACCATCCCAAACGCATCTGCTAGCCCACGTACAGTTCGCGCGCAAATGCATGACTCTTCAACGATTCAGTCACCATCGTCTCTAATGTGCTGCTAAGAGAGAAATAATCGAGAATACAAACAGCGGCCACCGGTGGGCGATGACACTACGTCTACCAATCCACCACATACTCCCAATAGGAATATATTTGTGATGAGTTCAAGCTGACGCCAAAAAGAAAGAAAATGCAGCGCCCTGGCTCCGGAAACATTCATTCCGCAGGTATCATTGCCAATTGCTTTAAGTCCCCTTGACTACCTCGCTGCATACAAAGTGGGCGAAGTCGCCGACATCAACCGGTTGCTTGGCACTCCAAATTTTGGTAACAAAATGCGCTTCTCCGCTGTAACCAAACAGGTTGCTACACGCAGAGGGCTAGTTGCCCTATAGCCAAGCACCGTCTTCACGCCGTTTCGTCGTGTCATCGTGAGCTGTATGCACACTCCACATTATGTCGCGGTGTCACCAACAAAAGGGGTCAAGTGCTGTTTGCGTAATTGATATGCTTGCCCCTCCAGCAAGGCTGTAACACTGCTATCCCTATACTGTAAACTAGCCATCGATGATTCTCCAAAATCTGCCTGCTAAAGCAGGCCCGCCAGTGCAAAGTGACGACACTTGCCTGCTGGAACAACGCACAGACTGGAATCACTGTGACGTACACTACCGTGGGATATTTGCAGAGTCTCGAGAAAAGAAACATTTCTATTTAATCATCAAGCCACTTGCAGGCAGGAAGGGGTTGTGTCAAGTTGAGTCTGCAGCGAATGCTGCTAGTGAGCACGTTGATGAGCGTGTCAAGGTGCGCACACAACTGCAAATGCCCAGAAGAGGCAGAAAAAAACGCATGCGTTGTGTCTGCATTTTCGTGCACAGCGCTAAGAATCCGACTCATGCCCTGGTATGTGCAACAAAGCTACACACATAGACAGCCTTGGAGACGCGGCAAGCACGTATGGAACAGCCAAACATCAGCTGGTCTAAGCATTCGGCACAAACTGAGGTATGCGAAGAGATTGCCTCGTTTTGGTTTGTTGAGAAACAAGTCAATACACGCAAACCGTTCCGGCGGATTGCGTTTCACGGAAAGGTGCCGTGTCTCAACGGGCTGCGATCAACTCTTGCGAGAAAAGGCCCCTGGTTACGGACAATAGCAGCGTAGAGATCTATGGACATGCCCGAGAGGCACTACCGCATGAGCCACTCACTGCCTTCGCCACCATGATACGAGTCAGGAGATAAAAGATTCAGATCTGTTTATTCATCCCCGCACATTCTGGGTAATGGCGAAAACTGCCATTTTTCTGGGGGGGGGTGTGCACCTCCGACGACGGGTGCTTGCGTTTGTTTATATCCTGACTGCTATGGCCAATTCTATGGTGGAACCAGCTGCACATACTATTCCAGAGAGACGACAATCGCAAATGAATACAGAAATGGTAATAGTGGCACAAAAGTAAGCATGAAGGAGATACCATGATGCCGAATTGGTTGCTTCCAAGCATGTTCGCTGGATGAGAATCGAGGTCACCTTCACTGGTACACTTAAACAAGTGAGCCCCAGCGCTGCAGATTCGGAAGCATAACGATTTTCAGACGGCTCTGCAAACAAACGTCAAAGCGTTAGCCTCCTCAGGGGAGAGATTCCTGTGTGCCGCCGGATTCACTTTGTTTGCGCAACATGGAGCCTCAGATGTAGCGGAGCCCTTCAATTTCACCAACCATTAAACATAAGATGCAGTTCGGCAGCTGTGCCAGCTGTGCCAGCACCAAAACGTCTGTTGGAAATGCCCGGGCACTTTGACCTCACCCTCCGGAGGCCAGCACAGCCACAGTCAACATATGTGCATCAGCAGTGCGCCGAATAAATATGTGGCATCCCTTCAAGGGAAATGCTACTCACTAGCTGTTCAGAAAAGCATCTCAACTCTCTACACGCTGCGCGCTAGCATCGTTACGAATAGCCTTCAAACCGGGGTCCGCAGTGTGTTGTTAACTTGTGAGCTCATGAAGTGCAGACGCACTGAGGCAATTCCTAAGAATATTCAGAGCGCCTGTATTAAACTTCAGACCCATTGTGTGATCCAGCAAATTATATGAATGGGAATTGAAGTTTACACTGGGGCGTGTGCCGAAGCTGAAGCTTGGCAAGCAATCATTACGAGTGCAAGCCTGCTGAGAAATAACAACGATTTCACGTAAAATTGGGCTTTTCCACGCTAGTAACGCTCAACTACTCTACGATTTCCACGTGTATGATCTATGCTTATCGCGCAAGCGCATCGTTCGCCGCGTCACTACCCCGCAAAGTGGTTAAACATAGTTTGGCGGCGTCTCAGACCCTCACACCGCCATCAGTTTATCCAGCGGCACATACTTGGAAGCAGGTACTGAACGCTTTTCCTGCCCGCAACTAACAAACCTGCCACTTGGGGTATACGATTATGCCGCTGGGCGCTGAATGGTGGCATACCGACTGCCTCCATAGACAGGTAAAACAATTAACCTCCGCATATGCGCACGCATCTAGAAGCCGCTAGATAGGCACGGCTACTCACAGTAGTAGCTGGATTTACTCCAAACACGCAAGCCGGAAGGTTACCACACCCTCGCAAAGCTGTCTGACTGGTCCCTCTGCCGATCACTCAGAAATGACCGCCGAATGATCATTGGGGCACACAAAGGGGCTCATCCAGGTGCACAACGTGGCAACGTCCGCGCAGCCCACAGACTAACAAACGCATTTGCTCGCGCATCGAGTCTCCCTCCACCACAATTCTGCACGTTGCAGAAAACCCCTGCACGCAGAACTCAGTCGTCCAACTGCTATGCCACACCCAACACGCTTAAAAGCATGATCGCCTGCTCAGCTGCCTCAGCTATACGCACTTTGAAGAGCATGACACCGTCACTGTCTTCAGGTCGAACCCCCCACGTATAGACCAGCAATCATGGCGCAACACGCAGATGGGCCAGATACAGGTAAAAGACGTAAGGTAAAGTGTAGACAACGGAGCAAAAACACTACAATGTAAAATACAGAGTAGCTTGTTCCCAAGACCGACGCAGTTCTTGCAGCACACTCGACATCACTGCCTACCTGCGACGCCTACACAGCAGATGCGCGCCACCATGCGCTGCAGTTACCAAACGCCGTTCATCGTTCAGTGCAAATGTAAGACAAGCGGGGAGCATGGCCAAACACGGTTCGCTTGCTTTTCCCTTGAAACGTGCACATGAACAACGGTAGATAAAACGCAGCCACAACCACGACGGCGCCAGGACATGTGTCAGCCCCATCGGATGCATTAGTGTCGAAACTGTAAAGGATTCAGAAAGCCCCTGCTGTGCAGCTACGGACATGTATAGGGTTGCAACGGCATTCGTTCTTCTACGAATGCGCCACGGTGCGCCTTCTACCTGACCCAATCAAACTATTGACCGGTGTTGTCCCTTCCTTCACCCCCTAGCAAGCATTTGAGCCCTGCTTTGGGCATAGATACTAATTCTCTCACAAACGCAGACGCACCGCCTGAAAAACGTCGGCCGAATTTAAGATGCCACGTACGGCAGTGTGCCGTGCCATCGTCACTTTAGCGTTGCCTTTTCTCAATGCCTCTCTAGCAGGCAATTGAATGCTACACACACCGAAACCGCACAGCACCCAGCATAGCAGCTATGTTCACGATGACAGAAAACCCGCAACTAGGCGACTAGCGCTTTCCTGTTGTTCCGAATCCAGTTGCAGTTCTGCGTATTCACAATTAAATTTTGTTGCCGCATGCGCATGAACGATGTTTCTGTCCAAACATCACGACAGCTGGCGTAATTGACACAACTATATTGTTTGTCGGTTGCGGGCTTCTGAAATATGAACAGGCGTCCAGCTGACAGCTGACAGAAGAGTGCCGCATCGTTCACTTGTCTGCAATCACGCGCTGCAAAACATGAAATTCACAACGAGTGGAGAATGCTTGAATCCGTTGACGAGCCAATATCGCTGATCACTACCTATCCTCAAAGCCAGCANACGAGTGGAGAATGCTTGAATCCGTTGACGAGCCAATATCGCTGATCACTACCTATCCTCAAAGCCAGCAGGCAGAAAGGCAGCATGCATTTGGGGACTACTCCTCAACCACATGTCTGCGAAAGAACGTACCAGTCCAGCTGCGACGGCATGAAAAGTTTGACAAAACTGGTCTCCCAACGTACAGCGGCAAACGTCTAGTATTGTGCAGACTGATGCGATCCCTGATCCACTGAATTCCAATTGTGAGTCAGGAGCGTCCGTGCACTATTATTGGCGAGCCGCTTCCCCAGCTCCACGAAGCATCCACGTGTACTCAAGCTCAGCTTCAAGTTCCTGCACGAATTAATCACCTTGACAGAAATTTCCGAATCTATGGCAAACCGCAGATACTAATTGGATACAAGAAACAAGAGACAGCACATACAACTGAAGGCGATGTGCAAATATGTTGTGCTCCTGAATTGACAGTAAACGGTGGCCAACGAATGCATTTGCACCTTTAGATATGGCCAGCGCTGCATGGACCTTCCCATCGATTCTTGCGTTTTGTATCTTTCTCGAATACGCGCACCCCAATCAATGACAACACTAAACGTGAGCATTGTTCGTGCACTATGCCGCAACAGCATACGCCGTGATACATACCCCAAAACACAACTTACTAGCTGTGCAGGTCTCATTCGATGTCATGTAGAATCGAAGTGTAGACGGTGCCCGCACGCAGAAAGCATTTTCGGTGAACAGCTAACCTGCTTCCCTACCCTGCACGCGCGATTCACATGCGCCCCTGCAACTCGTGTCTTAACTGCAGAAGGGAAACTAAGGCTACATGTGCTGATTCAAGGAGAAACTGCTCTGCACGAAACAGGGTACCAATATCCCACGCGTTTAATGCGCATTCGCACAACTACTGTGCAGGAGCAGAGACCAAANAAACAGGGTACCAATATCCCACGCGTTTAATGCGCATTCGCACAACTACTGTGCAGGAGCAGAGACCAAATGAAAGGGACGAGCTGTCCGATGCCCCACTTTCAATATTGGTCTCGCTTCGAGATAATATATCCCATGAGGAGGCTAGTCAACTTGAACGCATTCTCCCCTTTAAAACGTGGCTGGAAATGACTGTCGAGCTGCGACTGCAAACAAACTCGTACTTTTCTTTTGCTTTCTGCAACGACGAGACACACGCAAGAATATAGTGAATCGGCACTTCTGCATACGCACACGTCTCGAACGCCCACACAGATGGGGGTTCTGCCGCAGCGTTGTTCCGTCAGCAGGCCAAATGTCTTTTGAGATGCTATGGCTTTTGCAGCATCCCACCTTCGCATGTGGCAAAATGACCCACCACGAATTTTGGCTGAGATTAAGATTCCATTCGTCTGACTGCACCCTCGTTGCACACACTACTGGCACTCTCCGCGACCCTCTAAATCATTTGATGTCCAGAGTCAAAGACGCACTAGCTATTACGATGCAGATGTGTTTGGCGGCCTCAGTTCACCATGGCACTATACTGGGCGAAATGCTGCCGCGAAAGTGGGTAAACGTGGCGACTCAGAGGTACAATGTGTCTAGTAAACGCGAATATAATGCAGGTAACTGCGGCTTCACGCTCCACCACACCTTGTAAACAACTGCAGACATTTCTGAAACACCCAAAAAACGTCAAAGACCCCGACAGCTATGTTGAACCCTTCTATAAGTGAGGCTCAACCGTTACACTACCAACTTTCCANTCAAAGACCCCGACAGCTATGTTGAACCCTTCTATAAGTGAGGCTCAACCGTTACACTACCAACTTTCCAATCCCTAAATTAAAACGGTCTTGCCGCCGGTGTTTCGGCTCAACTGGCGTTTATTGTTGGCTTCTCTGCCCTGCGCCATCGTGCGCCTTACCAAGATGTGGTCAATAGTTTTTCTGCTTGGTTGTTCGAAAACGGATCGAAAAGCTAAAATCTATCCTAGACGCATAATCAAGAGCTACGGGAAGTACGACGGCGACTACATGGAGCTAACTGACCTTCCCTAAAGAAAAAACGCAAGTGAGTATGCCTGAGAGAAACATGAACCAAAATAAAGTGCAAATCCAGCATGCCACTGGCAGACGACAGACAACCATTTAAAGTTAACATCGGAATCAATGTGTGTGCTGCATCGCGGTTCTGTAGCCATCAGTACATGAGCACTATGATTCGGGCACAGGAATCATCAATATATGGCAATCACATCCTACTTTGACCTAATCAATGAAATTATCGGCTAGAGTCGCAAATGCAAAGGGTATAAGCGTTACATGATCTCTTTGACGTGCCTTTTGCCTTTCCCACGTCTCGAGAGGTTGTGGGAACGCTGAAACTAAAGCTACTATACTTCCTGCAGCAGCATCACAACCCGACCAGGACAATATTGGATACGGCTGAGCATCATATCCAACAATATGCCAAGATTCAATGTCGGTGCTTCAGAGAAGCCGTGAGTACTTGATGTGCACGAAGCAAATTTCTAGCACGACCTCCTGACCACCCATTAGGCTTCAGAAGGAAGAGAGCTGCAACCAAGTACCAGTGTAAAATCCCAACTTAACTGCAACACTGAAGGCTTCACTGCGTCATAGAATGGGGCAAATGCCAGACGTGGAAACGGTTGGACTAGTCTGAGCGCGTGTGCCACCGTGCAGTGATGCGCGCGTCGTGGTACCCAACATAAGCTTCTAATTCGCCGTTGCGTGTCTCTTATGCCTCTGACAGCTGAAACGCAATATTGTCGTGTTCACAATCTAGAGAGGGTACTCACTCTGAGACAAGCAAACACAAATGGCCGAGCCGCCGTATGCTCAATCGGCGCGCCTCTAGTGGATACACGCCAAGCTGACAGCACAGTTGCACTCTCGTTGAACAGATATGCACTATATGCTGCTAGCATACGCCTTCACGCACACAATATGACACAACGCACGATCTACGCCGGAATCCAGAAGGCAAACCAACGGAACATTGTGAATAGCCACCGAAATTGGATGCAACACATGGGTGGAGCAGATTCTCCAACAGCCACCGGCGACGCCAAGCTTCGAGCCGCCATCGCAGGCTTATCTTTGCTGGACAGCTTGATACAAGCCTTTGACGCACAGCTCCAAAACGCCAAACATATAACTGCACACGAGTCAACTCTATAGTTTCACTCGCGGAATGACTGCACGTAAATGCACGCGCCTTCATATATTTTGTCGTTCTGCATCCGTTGTTGAGTGTAAACCTCTCAGGGAATAAAAAAATTTAAAGCAGAGCAAGCAAGCATGTGCTACCACGTTGAGTCGTGGTTTCTCTGATAGCCCTCGGTCCCCAACTCAATGGACGCCATTAGCTGTCGGGCACAATGTTTGTCGCGAAGGAACACAGTGGAGCATTCGTCTGTAGCGGAGCTCAAGTTACAGTGGAGAAACGGTGCAGAAGCGGTGCCCAGCGCCCGTAGCAACTACAGCTAATTACGTGCACCATTAAATTCAACAATACCAAACAGCCAACGCAGTCCTTAGGCATTCGCCCCCCAATCCGCGCAGACGTGTTCTTAGACTAAAAGGATCGAAGCTAGCAATGCGCGCTGCCGACGTACTGCGCATCTCTTCTCGGGCTGCGGCTGTCTTTAAAAAGTACTACCGCAACTCCTCAACTTTGGAAAGCCATCACATTCTTGTCGAAGATGAAAAGCTACGAGAGAAGGACACTCGACCTCAACAGTCTTCAAACGCAACATTAAACACACACGAACAACTGGCTCTTCAGGTAATTTGCTCGTATGTCATGAGTGTCCTTTGATAACAACCAGCATTCTACAGTGATGTAAGTGGAATGCATCCACCGCCAAACCCACTGACGACATTGCAGTCATGGCGCAACCAACCGAGTATCAAGCTGTCAAAAAATCCGCACCAAATACAATTGTTTAACGCTTCGGAGGATGCAGCCGTCTAGCGAGAATTCATGGTTCTTCCACTTCAGAATTCGTCGCTCACACATCAAATCTTTCGTCCAACCGTATCATGCATTACTTAGGTACAATACACCGGCACGTTTCCCCAACGTTTGCCGTATATGCTGCCCAGAATACGGCCAAGCGGCTATTGTGACGTACCACTCCCCACGGCGTGCGTGGGTTTTGCCTGTCATGCATGTTATGTGTCATTTGATTACAGCAATCCCTAGTAAAGTCCACAGTCAAGGCCTAGTACTCTGCCCGCTTCAAAAGACACGCCTTCCATGCAGGTGTGAGCAGAGCCAAAGGTTCGAATGCAACATCATGTTGACGAGCAACCGCGGCGGAGAAGGTGGCTAGATCCTTCCCCCCCTTTGACTAGCGCTTCAGATGTACTGTCGAGTCGAACCTGGGAGTGCGCTGTTTGCCTGTCCCTAAACTAGCTCAACCTGTACGTTTTTCAACAATGTAGTATGGATTCTCCAAAAAGGCCCTTCCAGTTCATGCCCACAGCATCCATGCTGGCGCTCACTGTCTGGACCACGACTCTTGCAAACTGTTGTACATCGTGACTTCTTCAATCACCATTTCAGATGTTCCATTGTCTTACCTGCCTGTTTTCAAGCGGAATGCATACCCCGACAAGCCAATCAAGACATTCGTTATCTGCACAATCTTTTTCCACACAAAAGTGGGTCAAATTGTCAAGAAAATACATTCCTGCGCAAGGGGTCGCCCATGACGCACATCACAGTAACCGTCAAGATGTACTGCCGGACAAACCAGATCCAAAATGCTCCTGCTTCAAAAGTGCCCCAGCAGATATGAGCAGCACTCACAATAGCGGTCGGCTCACCCCAGACAGGCCTAAAGAACAGAAACACCTGACTGCCCCTTTTTACTGCGAACCCGAGTAGGGAATCTCGCTTCAACTGCTCGCCGTACGAATGCAACTGCTAGCTCCTATCCAATGCAGCCACCCCCAAGTGACGCTCCGAGCCGTAGGATTTCAACTTGCTCGCTGATCCATCAGCAGCCTGCCAATAGGCAAACCCAAATGATGCTATGCAGGGTCTAGAATAGATACCTACGAGCAGTGTACGAATCAGAGAATAAGAGAAGCGCAGACAAGTAGATTCAATCGCACTGACCGAAAAGGCATACTGCTAGAGATCGTCGCTTGGGACTGGCTTCTTTACGCAAGTACACTGCAATCTTTCATATGCTCTTACAGCTCCTAATGGCCGGTTCCTGTCGAAGCCGACATTTCGCCTGGTACCTTGCTGAACTTTGTATAAAGTGGCAAGGATAAGGGAAAAATTGGTCTGATTATGGAAACGCAAAATACAAACGTTTTTCTCTGCTCCACTGAAATGGTGATATGCTATACCGCAGCCGAAGAGGCTGCGTATCCAACGCCCAACTGTGGGCATCAATCCAAAATTACTGTTCCGTGCGGTACATTGCATTTATATAAACAAACGACAGTGAACAAAACCCACCACATTAATTAATTGGCCGCGATTAAAGGCAAATACCCCAACAATTGCCATCGTGAAGCACCAAGTTGATGCACTCTCTGTGCCATCTCACGGAAACAGTCAACGCTTTATGCTGTATGCTTTCTACGTGTCTGAAAATTGTGGTTGGCAAATGCAACACTTGAACAACGACTGCATCAGCTGACGCAGTCCAGAAGAACGGCAGCATTGCCTCCCTTCTAGTTTTAGGGCATTGTCGAGATCAGGTCTGCAAAAACTTGACTCCAGGGCGGAGAGAGCTTGGTTACACCAGACCAAAACCGCCAGCTAGTATGCGAATGATGCTCGGTGCCACCGACAGATTTTCAGTTAGCCG
>NW_013572449.1:12802-17033 GCF_000499745.2 Eimeria mitis
AGGATCAACGGCGATATCCCTGTGTGCAGTACTTATATCGCCGTGCGCGCGTCTAGAGGAACAGACGCTCCATGACATCTACCCTACCAGCTGCAGAACGACAAGAATGCAATGGCGTCTGCTGACTCCATAGCATCAACAACTTCCCGTGATCCCGTTACCTGCGTATGCAAGTGCCGCAGGCTCCCACGGATGCCATCCGCGTGCCCTACAACATCACCGCAAAGACAGGGGCCGACGATGACGTTGAAAGCAACAGTTTTGCAAAGCAAAGTTCCTGCCAACTTGCAGAGCAATGTAACCTTCTGTACTACTTCACAAGAAGGGCCAGAATGAGACGCATCATTGACTAGGAAAGGGTTTAGACAGAAGCTGCAAGCCAAACCAGAATGGTAATTCGGCTAAAATCTGAAGGCTAGCCTGACTATGCTGTAGAAGTGTCGACAGAACTCATGGACTGCTGCTTGTGCATTCGCACCAAAGTTCTAATGCAGAGTGTATCCAAATATCGGCTCACCGTTCTAAGTCTGCGTTGCCTCAACATTAATTACTGTTCACTGCCGCCCACGAAAACAATCATCCCTTCTCAAAATCATAGCGCACTAGCTGGGCAAGAAGCTCACAATCATCCCTCCTTTTACGCCCATTGACGCAGCAATCCCTTGCATGACGGAAGTTTATTGAGATATCCCAGCTGTGTCGTGCAAAAGCTCCGGCACTAAATGGCTTTCTTACAGAAATCTGCCAGACGTTTCTTCCCAAAGCGTTGGGGCCCGGCGCTGTAGTGTAGGAGCTGCCGGATCGAGAAAACCGCGAATGAATGCACTAACACTGAAAACCGCATTACGGAGATGTGCGCAACCGGTTGATGCATCTTATATCCAAGTGCACTGCAGTTTGCCATTCCGTGACGATAGGGTTCGGCGCTACAAATAAAAGCGCATGCGCCTGCTATGCAGTCGTGGCAAAACGGGCATTCGACGTTCTACGACGCACAGAAAACCTCTCATTTCCACCCCAAAATGCAAAGGAATGCAACCAGAAATAAAATATGCGCATCCAGTTGCCTTAAGCCATCACATAGCATGGACAGGCCGCGGGCCACAAGGGCTTCTGTGTGATGAGCCGTGCTTCTCGCTCAAGCCTCGTGGCCACGTGAAAGGTTAGTTACCAACTGAACACTGGCGTCGAGCAACTGGCTCAAACAGACAACTGATCATCGGAAATTCCCTCATGTAGCCGGCCAGAAAATTTCCACACCACCTAGCAATTTCCGGGCAGGTCGTACAGAGGTACGTTCGCACAATTTTGTTATCCAATATAGGAAGGTGATGCTCAAACTAAACAACTGATATAAGCCACCGACATACCTCCTAAAATAATGCACATGAAGCAGTAAAAAAAGGCTTTGTTCGCATTTACCCAGAGCTAAGGTGACAACATGCTGTTCAATGCACGTGCGAGGAGCCTTTCAAAAATTGCCTTATGATTAGCTTCAAAGAAAATTGCTACCCGTGTGCTGAGACATTTGTGAGCAGATTCATCTAGCCACATACGCTCCAGGTCAACTTGACTCCGTTCATATAGTTAGGCCCTACTATGCACAGACAAATTGGCACTGGCGACATACGCTTGCAGAAGGAGCGCTCCGCAAGCGACAGGTGGGCAAAAGGCGCACGAAGCAAACACCTGCACTTTTCGGGAGCCAGACGGTAGAGAGAGTGAAGCCACGACAAATAAAATGCGTACGTTCTCAACAGCAAGCCGTTCAGTTGATGCACCACGCCCTACAGCTCCGAGTGAAACATCAGTCAACTCTGCATGCAGGTTGATGGCATATAAGCTTGAATTTGAACTCCCGGTCGAAATTCGCGGTCCGCACAGCACATGTGCGAGCACTTGCATACTCCCCATAACGTCAGTCGACGCAAAACGTCATACTGACTAGCCAGCTAACAAACGTGACAACGGAGGACATACATTGTCTAGCTCAGAAAGAAAGATTTAGGATAGCACCGTCGTGCTTTCAATAAATCAGCAGCATGAAGAATCTATGTAATAGCCTTTGCATGTTTCCTTTTCCCGTGGAAGTGTCTGTCCCTGCTGAGCTTCCATACAAAAGGGGGACGTCAAGGCATTTAGACTCCTGATTGCAGGGTCAAATACCCCTGCATCTTGAAGCTTTTTCGAGGATGTGTGTCTAATTGGCTCCATTGTATGTTACTGCATGGAGCTATAAGGGCCGCGCACGATCTGTAACATGGGAATGCTGCTCGTCACGATTGACGGTGTCCGAACAGCAAGGTACCAGTCTCTAGCAGTGAAAAACAGGGAATAGCACCAACGAGGAACTGTCATCTTACCATTGGGAGCCATAAAAAGCCCAGCAACAGCAGCGATAGTACACAAGACGCCACAAGTGCAGACAATCGGTCGTGGAGAGCCGCGACCAGCATAGGACGGCCAACACACCACTAAAGAATATCAAGCGGCACGCGCTGGGGTCGGTCATGTCTTCAAATGTCAGTTGTACACTGCTTTGGGATGCTGAATGTTCTCCGTCACTGCGTATAATGGAGCGTTGATGCCTACCCTGTATCATCCTCTTGCAAGTAAGCGAATGACGAACTTGCTACTTCTTGTCTGAGTTGCTGAAGCAATTGCAGCGACGGGCCGTAACTAAAGTATACTTATTGGAGGTAATTTTAACAACATGGAAGGATCTTCGAAAACGCTTTCGCGGATACCTTCTTTTTCACCTTCATCCAATACTCAAAACGAGCAGTTAAGGGTCTCCACGAATGGACTTGACACTGGCAGTGGTTGTCCTGGAAAGGCCTTCGCAATATTCTTACGTGAGACCATACACCATGCATGGGTGCCTCGTACAAATACAGCCTGCCCAGACCATCCGGAGTGGAGGATCGAAGAACGCGACGCGACGAACTCTCTGCTTGGTGTGTTACCCACCCGGCGACTGCGCGTTGCAGAGCCATAATAAAAAGGGTGGTGAGGGGGGAGTCAATGCCTTCTAAGTTGTAGGCACATTAAATACTTGTCGGTTAACCGTCAAAGGAAGGCATCGGACGAAAAAATCGAAGGGTCCTTGTATGTGCATCACAAAACACATCCTCCCGCGCAGGCGACTGTTTCCAGAAGCAAGCTTCCGTTACTTTCAACTAGTGTACAAGTTTTTTTAATATTGTTTACTTTAGATGATTTCGGCGCAAGCTAACGACTGCCATGTATCTGCATTCGTAAATATCCAAAATTTACCTGCGTTTTCAGGAAGTTTCAATTCAAGTCAAATAAACTGACAAGCAAAGGAACAGGCCTAAAAATGTGGCTCAAACATTTCAACAGCTATACTTCCCTTCTAGAATAGGATAAACAACATTCTGCTGGTTATAATGTTGTCTCTTCTGGCGTTTGTCTCTTCTGCCTAGAAATCATAAACCGACTTTCTGATACAGCGCGGATGATGGCTACTTCGGATGCGCCAAAGGTAAGCAGAGTGAAGGGCTCTATAGGGGAGCCATTAGTCCTGTCAAAGGCTCGCCACAAGAATAACCTCAGTGAACAATGCAACTTGCGCAACAAGCTCAGCAGTTAAAGAAAATAGATCAGAAGATATCTAAATGTTGTGAAGCGGCTAAACAAACTGAGCATCAAGCAAGCCTTTGAGTATCTTTTTTAATTTGCAGACAACGAGACAGTATTGAAGCTGTGGCGTATGCGCTGCGTAAATGACATGCCTATGTTAGTATAAACAAAAACGTTGCCCACAATGCTCAGAATATAAAGTGGCCATTAGCGAAAGCGGCGGGACGTGATTACTTCCAAACTATCCTACATATTGTATAGACCCCGCAACATGATGCACCTGCCACACCCGATATCGACTGGAAACACTTTCATAAACTGAATGCGGTCCTGTGTAACCCCGCAGGGTCGTATAGGGCACACTGGACTTGCGGGGCTTCAAGAACTAAACCACCTCAGTAGGTCAAGCAGATGTAACAGTTAAACCCCATTGGGACCTTCGGATCAGTCGGCAAGACCTCTGATGTTTAGGATGCACTGGTGTACGGGGAAACAGCATTTTCTCTTTGCATTGGTCACTTAACCACGAGCGGGAAGGAACGCACAGACTTCAGTCGTGCAGGCGCAAGTACTGCGTGAGGTGAGTTGCCTATCCACATCCTGCTGATGGCCCGTCGGTATCAATACC
>NW_013572449.1:17241-20251 GCF_000499745.2 Eimeria mitis
TTAGCTTAAGAATCCACAGCAAGTATTCAGTGTGACAAATCCCATCAACTCACTTTCTGGATAGAACACACACTCTGCCTGGAGTGCCCTACCGATCGATTCCAGCACAGCTACAAAGCGGCTCCCCGTAGGCAAAAAGCTACGAAGTTACTAATTCACCAATTGTATACTGCTCAGAATACGCTTCACGCTTCTCCACTTGCGCGGTCACCAGCTTATGATGAACTGCGCCTGGATAAACTTACCCTGGGGTCCGAGGCATGCACTCTCAGGATCAGTGCCTCGCCATAAAACAGCAAGTTGTGCCGAAAGACATAAATTTGAGGTAAAATAAAAAAACCGCACTTTAGCGTGAGAGCCTTCACTCCATGGTTTGCAACTTTCGTCGTGCCCAAGCAGATGCGCCCAAGTCAGCTCACTATCTGCCACGCAGCAAGAGCAGCTTAAAGCGCTGACAGGTAGCCAAGGAAACGTTCTCGGCAGGTAAAACGGGAAGAAAGAAACAAGAAAGGAGCAACGTTCCCGCGCATCGGTGGCAAATCGCAAACTTCTCATATCGGTTCCCCAATTTTGTTCAACAGACGGCGTTGTATATTGTACCCACACGTGAAGCATTTCATGGTACAACTCCCTATGTAGAAAAAAAACTTACATTAGATGTGCATAGAAAAGCTGCCCTATGCACAAGGCGCCTCCCGCAATATCAAATTTGTCCTTGCTTGCTGTGCTCCATACGGGGCGACCCCCACGCCGAGACGCTCATTGCATGGTATCACTATCAGTCATGTAATCATGCTGCAAGAACTCATACCTCCTGGTGAGGAATCAACCGCAACGGACTTGCTGTGTGCGACGCTACCCCGCTCTATGCAGGAGAGAATACGTAAATATTCGGCATGCATACGTGAAGTCAGACGAAGTATACGGGAATTGGCGAGCGCTCCCACGACTCTCGCACGACTGTCCTCAACTGCAATGCGAAACAAAGACATTTGAACTATGTCTAGCCTGAAATTGTGAGACAAACCAAACAAACACCTCGCCGATACCGCGGAAGCTCGCTCAGGGAAGTCCAGTCAAGTCCCATATGCGTATGCAAACAGAGACGCATGCTCAAACCCATAAATCCAAGATGATGAATGCGGTGCCCTTTATACCCCGCATTCCTAAGTGCCGAGCAGGCACCTCAAACGCTAGTTGCATGCATGTGCAGGAATTCCAATTGTGCTCGTTCCACTGAACAGCATGCCCTGCTCCGCACTTCTAAACAAAATAATGATGGAAACATTCATGAGAGTTTAGAGCTGTATACGTGTGCTATTAGACGCCAGGCACCGCCGCTAAACGCACGGCAGTCCACTGAAAAACCAGATGGGGTTAAGGGAGCATACCTTCCAAATACCACAACCCTTGCACTGACGCGGGTCACCTGCCCAACCCGGCCGCAAGACACACNTATTGTTAGGCGTATACTCGGCAACCGTGTTATGGACATTTGTCCTTCGGTGCAAGCAACTTCTACGCCTGTCTCTTCGCAAGTGTCCGCAGGCCCTTGCTCGGAACGCCTTACCCATAAGGATGCCCCCAAGTAAAGTAAGGACAATGCACGCTGGTAGATGTGGCAGACGTTGCAGACTATTAACCCGCTGCACTTCTTCACTTCCTAAAGGTCCCCTAGCTCGGCGGAGGCTTATATTAAGGGTCACAAAGACTGCCACACACTGAGAAGCATGCGCCGCGCAGCATCCCGTCACCGGCAGCGCACATCCTGCGAAGAACATCCCAGAGATAAATCCTGCACAAAAATTTAAATGACATCTGCAAGCGCTCGAGTACGCCCGCAGCCCTTGCGGCTGATCATACACTGGACCCCAAGTGCTTCACGGGCTTCCTATACGCATCATGCTCAAACAAAAGCATGCAAACGCAAAGCTCACAAAGAAGTGCTTCTTCAAATTCAGCATGCAGGAGAGCCCAACCTTTCTGATATTTGGGGAAAGTCATCACTGCTTGATTCTAGGGATTGTACTCCAGAAACCTAGTAACAGGCGAACCTGCGTGTGTACGCGAATAAATGTTCTGCGGCAGACCACTGTGCATGTTGGCCGACACAGCTGGCTTCCTCCAGGTCTTACTGTTAGTCGGCGAGTCTCATACCCCTGTCCGCAAAAGCGCTTACAATCGTCATGAACTTGCCGGAATCCCATTGAAGTGCGCACGCTTGCTTTCCATTCCAGTACAAATCGCAACGGTTCTGCAGGATATCTAAAACTTCTTACCAGCTGCATATGCGTCTCAGCATTGCCATACAAGCATACAGCGTTTGCGATCAGCCTCAGGAGCCGTGCTGCAGTCTCGTGTTGAAGACAGTTCCTGCTCCATCTCTCCAACTGGGATCAAATCAGTTGCCGAGCTGGTATCCCGCCCTTGTGGCCTAAACATAGAGGCCGTCGGAGCAAAGGTAGTGCCATAATGTACCAAACACTGACTTCACGATATGCTGCCCAACAGCGCCTGGCTCAAAATGGAGCAGACCGGATACTTCTTACTCCCCATTCAAAAGCTACTTCGTAGTTGATTGAATGAATATTTGCCTACACTGCGCAGCTCGTGCGAGCCTGGCCCTGTGTTTTCCAAGGGTGCACCTCCGTTCTTGACAGTTCTGCGCGAAGTAAAAGTCCAACAATCGTCGCAAACGGCACCTCTTCTGATCAAATAAAGCCCCTGCAAACAATTCTACAGCCAGGCGTTTGCCACATCGCGCACAACATGCGATGATCCACGTATCCTTCCCCTGCCAAAACTCAAGCTACAAATGTGCACACTGGAGTAGGCACGAAATAGAAACAGAATACCGAGGTACTGCTTCACCCGCCTCGCGGGAGTCAGCACTTGTTCAATATTTACGCAACCAAAGCTCTCCATCGCCGAACGGACTCTCGCCGTTTGATGCGGGACTCAGCTGTGAACAAAGCAAAACGGCAGCGGAAGAAAAACCGTGCCCGGGGAA
>NW_013572450.1:0-4022 GCF_000499745.2 Eimeria mitis
TATATATATATATATATTATATATATATTATATATATATATATATATATACATGTATATATAGATTTATGTATGTATGTATGTGTATGTATGTATATGTATGTATGTATATGTATATAATACAAGCTGCCTACATACCTCCGCTAGCTAGCTAGCCGATATAGCTAGCTACAAAGGCTAGCTGCTTAGCGGGTCTAGCTAGCTAGCTCGGACAACTAGCTAGCTAGCTAGCTAGCTAGCTAGCTAGCTAGCTGCCGCTGCCAGCTAGCTAGCTGCACTAGCTAGCGGGCGGACGGCCGTCAGCTAGCTAGCTGGTGACCCGTCTCCACAGACAAACGCCAACCCTCCAAACGGACTTCTCTGCAACAAATTTGCCTCCGGGTATAGCTAGCTAGCTAGCTAGCTAGCTAGTTCCAGTTAGCTAGCTAGCTAGCTCCAGTTAGCTGTCTAGGTAGCTCCAGTTAGCTAGCTAGCTAGTTCCAGTTAGCTAGCTAGCTAATTCCAGTTAGCTAGCTAGCTAATTCCAGTTAGCTAGCTAGCTAGTTCCAGTTAGATAGCTAGCTAGCTAGTCCCAGTTAGCTAGCTAGCTGTAGCTATCTAGGTTCCTAGAGGCCAGCGTGGTGAGGCAAACAAATTAAGGGCGGGCTGAAAGCCAGCTGGGGTTGGCTATAGCTAGCTGTAGCTAGCTGTAGCTAGCTGTAGCTAGCTGTAGCTAGCCAAAGGCTAGTAAGAGTGGGGTGTAGCTAGCTGCAGCCAGTGTGGCTAGCAGGAGTTGGCTCTAGCTAGCAGTAGCTAGCTGTAACTAGCCGGGAGCTAGCTGGGGCTAGCTGAAAGCTAGCTGTTGCTAGCCGTAGCTAGCTGCGGGTAGCAGTAGCTAGGTGTAGCTAGCCGTAGCTAGCTGTAGCTACCAGCAGTTGGATGTAGCTAGCCGTAGCTAGCTGTAGCTAGTATACAGCTAGCTGTAGCTAGTATACAGCTAGCTGTAGCTAGCCAGGGTGGGGTGCAGCGCGGCTAGAGTAACAGAGACAAAGACAGAGAGAAGGGGAGGGGGTTGGAGGGACAGCAGCAGCAACAGTAAAGGGAAAGAGAAACAGAGACAGAAAAAAAGAGACAAAAGAAAGGAGACAAAAGAAAAGAGACAGAAAAAAAGAGACAGAAAAAAGGAGACAAAATAAAGGAGACAAAATAAAAACTATAAAGAGAGACAGATGCATCGAGGTGCACACAGAGACTGTGTTTAAGCAAAGAAAACACCACTTGCTAGCAGCAACTTGATCTGCTGCTGCTGCTGTTGCTGCTGTTGCTGCTGCTGCTGTTGCTGTTGCTGCTGCTGCTGTTGCTGTTGCTGCTGCAGCTGTTGCTGCTGCTGCTGCTGTTCGCGTGTTGCTGCTGCTGCTTGTGCCTTTCCAGGCTAGGACTGCAGCTCGCTGCTGCTGTCTTCTATCCCATAGCAGCAGCATTCTGCAGGGCTGCTGCTGTTGCTGCTGCTGCTGCTGTTGCTGTTGCTGCTGCTCATTTGCTGCTTGCTGCGGTTCCTGCAGCTGTGGCAGTTGCTGCTGCTGCTGCTGCTGCTGCTGCTGTTGCTGTTGCTGTTTGGTTCGTTTCTCGTCCTGTTGAGACGGATGCGCTTCTTGTTACTATTCCTGCTGCTGCTGCTATTGCTGCTGCTGCTGCTGCTGTTGCTGTTGCTGCTGTTCCTGCTGCTGCTGTTGCTGCTGTTGTTGCTGCTGCTGCTGATCCTGTAGCTGCTGCTGCTGTTGCTGCGGCGCCTGCTGTTGTTGTTGTTGCTGCTGATCCTGTTGCTGCTGCTGCTGTTGCTGCGGCGCCTGCTGTTGTTGCTCTTGCTGCTGTTGTTGTTGTTGCTGCTGCTGCTGCTGCTGTTCTTGCTGCTGTTGCTGTTGTTGTTGCTGCTGTTGCTGCTGTTGTTGCTGCTGTTCTTGCTGCTGTTGCTGTTGTTGTAGCTGCGGCTGCTGCTGTTGCTGTGGTTGTTGCTGCTGTTGCTGTTGTTGTTGCTGCTGCTGCTGCGGCTGTTGCTGTGGTTGTTGCTGCTGTTCTTGCTGCAGTTGCTGCTGCTGTTGCTGCTGTTCTTGCTGCGGTTGTTGTTGTTGTTGCTGCTGTTCCTGCTGCGGTTGCTGTTGTTGTTGCTGCTGCATTGGCTGCTGTTCTTGCTGCTGCTGTTGCTGTTGTTGCTGCTGCTGCTGCTGCTCGGTGGCGTTGCCTCCTTGCTGCTGTTCATCTGTCTTTGCTGCTGTCTCCGCCTGGCTCGTCGGGTTTCCCATATCCTGTGCTGCTGCTGCTGTTGCTGCTGGCGCTGCTGCTTCTGCTGCTGTTGCTGCTGGCGCTGCTGCCGCTGGTGCTGGTGCTGCTGGTGCTGCTGCGTCTGCTGCTGCTGCTGCTGGTGCTGCTGGCGCTGCTGCGTCTGCTGCTGCTGGTGCTGGTGCTGCTGCTGGTGCTGCTGCTGCTACTGGCACCCTCTCCACCAGAGACTGCAGGTCAGCAGCAGCTTCAGCAGTGGCCTGGGTCATCGAATCTTCTATCGGCAAAGCTGCTGCTGCTGCTGCTGCTGTGTCTGCTGCTGCTGTGTCTGCTGCTGCTGCTGTTGCTGCTGCTGCAGCGTCTGCTCCTGTTGCTGCTGCTGCTCCTGTGTCTGCTGTTGCTGCTGCTACTGCTCCTGTGTCTACTGCCGCCTCTGCTGCTGCTGCTGCTGCTGCTGCTCCTGTTTCTGCTGCTGCTCCAGTCTCCGCTGCTGCTGCTTCTGTTGCTGCTGTGTCTGCTGCTGCTGCGCCTCCGCCTGTTGCTGCTCCTCCGTCAGCTTGCGCTCCTGCGTCTGCATCTGCTGCTGCTGCTCCTGCTCCTGCTGCTCCTGCTGCTGCTGCTGCTGCTGCATCGGTTGTAGGGTTCTCAGCTGCAGGGGCTGCGTTGCCTTCTGCTGTTTCACTGCTGCTTCCTGTCTCGCCCCCAAGCTGCTGCTGCTCTCCCTGCTGTTGCGTGTCTTGCTGCTGCTGCTCTTCCTGCTGCTGCAGCTGTTCTTGTTGCTGTTCCTGGCCTTCCTGCTGCTGAAGAGGGGGTTCATCTTGCTGCTGCTGTTGCTGTTCAGTCTCATGCTGCTGCTGCTGCTGCATGGGTTCCTGCTGCGCTCCTTGCTCTTGCTCTTGCTGCTGCTGCTGCTGCTGCTCCCCCTCTTCTTGCTGTTGCTGCTGCTGTGGTTCCTGTTGCTGCTGCTGTTGTTCGTCCGGCTGTTGCTGTGCATCACCGCTGCTGCTGCCTGCAGCAGCAGCATCAGTTTCAGGCGCTTCTGACTGCTGCTGCTGCTGCGGCAACCGCTGCTGCTGCTGCTGCTGCTGCTGCTGCTGGGGCTGCAGCCGCGGCATCACGTCCTTTGAGGCCCCCCAAGCAGCAGCAGCAACAGAGTCAACTGAGGCTTCATCATGTACAGAGAGCCTCGATCTGCTGCGGAACCCCCACAACCTGCTGTGTTGCTGCTGCTGCTGCTGCTGTTGCTGCTGCTGCTGCTGATGCTGCAGGTGTTTTTTATTGGCAGCATTAGTACTTTTATTAGTATCATCATATTCTGAGAAGGAGGGAAATAATTTATCCATAGCTGATACTTGTCTTTGTGGTTTTTTATTTTGCTGCTGCTGCTGCTGCTGCTGCTGCTGCTGGTGATGCTGCAGCCTGAAAGGCCTTGTAAGTATAATACTTCTCGATGCTCTGCTGTGCGTGGATTCGAACCCGGGTAACTCTTCTGAATCTTTTTCGTTATCTAAGAGATCAAGTGGAGACCCAATACCATGAGAGGTCCCGGGTTCGATACCCGGCAACACCCCTAAACCACCTAAACCCTCTATTTCTTTTCGGCTCCCCTCACCCTCTGTCGGCTCAAACGGAGAAAATGAATCCAAGTCAATGCCGTAACGTATTCGCATCTTTAGAGATAAAGCAAAAGCCTCGTCGAACACTATACACAACATAAATATATATATATATATATATATATATATATATATATATATAAATGTTTAT
>NW_013572450.1:4122-4268 GCF_000499745.2 Eimeria mitis
ATTTATTTATTTATTTATTTATTTATTTATTTATTTGTTTATTTGTTTATTTATGTTTCGTTTAGTGTTAATAAATAACTGCATATATATATATATATATATATATATATATATATATATATATATATATATATATATATATATAT
>NW_013572451.1:2298-2889 GCF_000499745.2 Eimeria mitis
TTGGTGCTGCTGCTGCGGTTGCAGTTGGTGCTGCAGTTGGTGGTGGTGGTGGTGCTGCTGCTGCTGCAGTTGGTGCTGGTGGTGGTGGTGGTGCTGCTGCTGCTGCTGCTGCTGGTAGTGGTGTTGCTGCTGCTGTTGCTGCTGCTCTTTGGACAGGAGGTATTTGGTTTGTTGCTGCGGCAGCAGCAGCAGCAGCTGCTGCTGCAGCAGCAGCGGGAGAGCAGCAGAAATATTATATTTTAATAAACAAAATTTTAATAAAAAAAAAAGAAGAGAAGAAGAAACACCCAGCTGCCTAGACACCCCAAACTCTAATACACAACCAGCAGCAACACACGCGCCGTGAGTCCTACACACACACACAAACCCTAAACCCTAAACCCTAAACCCTCAAAAACCCTAAACCCTTATAAACCCTAAACCCTCAAAAACCCTAAACCCTAAACCCTAAACCCTACCAGTTTACTCCTGGATATGTTTCTATTGCATGGCCTATAGTAAATTAACCGAAAAAAAACCTAAAACCCTAAACCCTAAACCCTAAACCCTCAAAAACCCTAAACCCTTATAAACCCTAAACCCTCAAAAACC
>NW_013572451.1:2989-4212 GCF_000499745.2 Eimeria mitis
TTGTTGTTGTTGCTGCTGGTGCTGCTATTGCCGCGGCTGTTGCTGTTGTTGGCGTTGCTGCTGCTGCTGCTGTTGCTGTTGCTGCTGCTCCTGCTGTTGCTGTTTCCTGCTGCTGTTGCTGCTGCTGCTGCTGCTGTTGGTGCTGCTGTTGCTGCTGCTGCTGCTGCGCCTCTCGCTTCTTGTCCGGTTAGTGCTTTCCTTTGAAGCAGCGGTTGCTGTTGTCGCTGCTGTTGCTGCTGCTGCTGCTGCTGTTGCTGCTGCTGCTGCTGCTGCTGTTGCTGCTGCTGCTGCTGCTGCTGCTGCTGCTGCTGCGTTCAGGCTCAAAGTCTGTTGCTAACAGAGTGCTTCTCCTCGCTTCTATTTGGGTTGCCTTCGGCAGCAACAGCAGCAACAGCAGCAGCAGCAGCAGCAGCAACAGCAGCAGCAGCAGCAGAAGCAGCAGCAGCAGCAGCAGCAGCAGCAGGAGACGCGTGGTGCTGCAGCAGCTGCCGTGCTGCAGTGACACCGTAGCAATGGCTGTTGCGCTGCAGCAGCTAAATTTCGTTGATATTAAAATAAAAGAAGGTAAACATAAATAAATAAATATAAATAAATATAAATAAATAAATAAAAATAAAAATAAATATAAATATAAATAAATATAAATAAATAAATAAAAATATATAAATAAATTAATTAATAAAGATAAATAAATAAATAGAGACGGAAATAAATTTATAGTAAAAGCAGTAAAAAAGAGACAAAAAAATAAAGATAATATATTTAGGGTTTAGGGTTTAGGGTTTATTGTTTATTGTTTATTGTTTATTGTTTAGGGTTTAGGGTTTAGGGTTTAGGGTTTAGGGTTTAGGGTTTAGGGTTTAGGGTTTAGGGTTTGTGTTTTTTTTTTAGGTGTAACGCGGCAAACATTTTCAGTTGAAATAAAACAAAGACAAAGAAAAGTAGATGAAGCTGTTGCTGCTGCTATCAAGCCAGTAAGCAGCAGCAGCAGCAGCAGCAGCAGCAGCAGCAGCAGTAGCAGCAGCAGCAGCAGCAGCAGCAGCAGCATAGCAGCAGCAGCAGCAGCAGCAGCAGTAGCAGCAGCAGCAGCAGCAGCAGCAGTAGCAACAGCAGTAGCAGCAGCAGCAGTAGCAGCAGCAGCAGCAGTAGCAGTAGCAGCAGCAGTAGCAGCAGCAGCAGCAGCAGCAGCAGCAGCAGCAGTAGCAGCAGCAGCAGCAGCAGCA
>NW_013572451.1:4282-4701 GCF_000499745.2 Eimeria mitis
TAACAATAAATATTTTTTTTTTTTAGGGTTTTTGTTTAAGTTTATGTTCTATAAATAAATAAATAAATAAATAAACAAACAAACAAACAAAATAAATAAATAAATAAACAAAATAAATAAACAAATAAATAAACAAAATAAATAAATAAATAAAATAAATAAATAAAATAAATAAACAAAATAAATAAATAAATAAATATTTATTTTTTTTTTGTTTTTTTTAGGGTTTATGTTTAAATTTATATTTCGGGGGCAGCGGCACCGCCAGCCGTTTTTTATTTTCTTTTTGTTTTTTTCTTCTCTTTGATTCTGCGTTTGCTTGGGTATGGAGATATATAAAGGAAGAAGCAGCAGCAGAAGGTGCTGCTGCTGCTGCTGCTGCTGCAGCAGAAGGAGATCCCGATGAAACTGCAAAAAAA
>NW_013572451.1:4801-5298 GCF_000499745.2 Eimeria mitis
AAGGTGCTGCTGCTGCTGCTGCTGCTGCAGCAGAAGGAGATCCCGATGAAACTGCAAAAAAATCTGCTGCTGCTGCTGCTGCTGCTGCAGCAGCAGCAGAAGCAGCAAATGCTGCAGCAGCAGCTAAACAAAAAGCAGCAACAGGAGCAGCAGCAGAATGTCAGTATAGTTACCGCTGCTGCTGCTGCTGCTGCTGTTGTTGCTGCTGTTGCTGCTGCTGCTACTGCAGCTCGTGTGCTTGAGTTGCTGCTGCTGTTGTTGTTTCTGTTGCTGCTGCTGCTGCTGCTTCTGTGTTTCAGCTGCTGCTGGAGCTGTTGTTGTTGCTGCTGCTGCTGCTGCTGCTGCTTTATCGCCTGCGTTTTAGTTTCTGTTTCTGCTGCTGCTGCTGCTGCTGCTTCTGCACATCCTGTATGCGAGTGCTTTCTCTTTGTGCTGCTGCTGCTGCTGCTGCTGCTGCTGCTGCTGCTGCTGCTGCTGCTGCTGCTGCTGCTGCTGCA
>NW_013572452.1:0-1167 GCF_000499745.2 Eimeria mitis
CTGATGCACAAGCTGAAGCGGGTGGTCAAAAGCTGGCCCTGAAAACTTGAACCTGCTGAGCACGTCTGCTAGCACGTCGTCTTCCCGTGAAGCCTGGCAACCAGCATGGCGCAACTCTAGCAGATGCTCAAGCATACCTGCCTGTTCGCGAGTCAATGCGATCATCGGCTCCATTTGCAAATCAGCAGGACCTCCTCCTGCCACCTTCGCAGCGCTGCAGACTTCCTTATCTCGCCCGCATCGGGCTTTTGGATCCTCCGTCGCTCTATCTCCCACAGCTTCCCCATGAAGTGGGCAATTCGCTGGGTAGACGCCTGGTTGCATGCCTGCAGAGGTGTCTTGAGAGCCTTCCTGCTCCTCATCGGGTTTCTGCTTCTCCGGATTCTCGCCTAGTAATTGTGATATTATTTTACGCTGCTGGAAGGTCAGGGAAGCGGCCAGACAATATATAAAAAGCTGCCGGAGCCCACTGCTGCCTATCTGTCTCACATACCCCATGATGTTTCCCCCGGATTCCCACAGGGCCCGAGCAGACTGCAACTCCTCCAGAATCGGTACACCGTATCGACGTACAGGAATCGGATCACTGGAGAGCACCAAACTATAAAGCACTTGCACGTCTTCACAGGGCAACAACTGCAAAAGTTCCCGCAGGATTCCCTCCTGTAAAAGACCATTTTCAACAGGACTCAGCGTTTCACCTTCTAGGACACGCTGAAGAAGAGCCATGGTCCTCATTTGGCCAGGTGTAGGAACTGCTGTATGCTCTGTTGACAGAATCGTTGGCGGTTGATGACTTGCGCGCTGCGAATGTGGCACGCCAAGGAGAGCGGCCAAATGCTGTCTTTGCGGAGGAGTCAAAGACGCCGACAAAAGCTGCAGAAGGAGCTGAATGGGCTCCTCATCAGGATTCAAAGCGCCCCTTACACGCCTCTCTGCAAGGGTTGTGAAAAACCTGTTCTCCTGCGCCGGTGACCACCAAACTGCAGGCTGCACGTAAAGATTTTCGAGCAAATGTCGTTCTTCGCGTGAGAGAGGCCAGGGAGGCTCTAGAAACAGGAGACGGTGAATAGCCATTTGCTGGGCCCACCCGCAGTAAGGTGCAAGCTGCTCCTCCAGTGCAGCCTGTACTGCACTTTTGCATTGCTGATGATCCGGTCTAGTTAA
>NW_013572452.1:1267-4290 GCF_000499745.2 Eimeria mitis
AAGCTGATGCAGCATATTTACTTCACCAGCCTTCAGGGGCCCAGTTCTCTCTGCGCGTAGGACATGGCGAAGCACGTGCACATCTTCAGCTGACAGGATGTCGCGAGAATGACAGTACAGCACGTCTTGTAGTTTCTCGACCTCACTCGAAAATTCCTCAACACGCAAATACTCAGACTGGAAGAAGTCATGCTTGGATTGTTGTGGCATATGGCACTCTCTTTCTGCGAGGCGCTGCTTCCCGGGAGAAAGACAGGCTGTAGAGCATTGTTGAAATTTCGAATTCGTGAGGCAGCACCAGGTCCATGAACAAAGGATATGCCCTTCACCTGTTTCCTTCCCCGTCTGACCATTCAGTTTGCGGCCAGAGAGCCTGACGGGTGCTCCGTTTGAAGTGCCGCCTGCTGGTGCACAGTCACACCGCCGATGAAGCAGCCGCACCTCCGGAGAGCAGCACAGAAGATGACTACCATCCTCCCTCGGAGTCTGTGAACAGCAATGAAATTCCCTAAGAGCTATCCGTCTTCGGGCTGGCAATACCGATGCTTCGTTGCTGCCAGGCCCTCTACCGAGAAGCGGCGCGTCTGACGATGCAGCCTGCGGCTCCATGGGCCCTCACGAAGCAGGGGGCACTTCCCAACGAAAGCTCCAACTTCCTGATTACTTTACTTTTGGAGCATGTCTGAAATCTCTATTGTTGAAATAGTGTTCAGCAGGGTCGCATGCTTAGCATGAGCTACCTCGCCGATCGCTCGACGCTGCGGTGGCGTGGATGAATGTCTGAGGAGAACGTAGAAGTTCTCGTTGTTACATCCAGAGGCATTTATTAACTCATATAAAAGAAAAGAAGATATGCTGTAGCAGAAGCCGACGACGGAGCATAGCGATCGCACACGTTGAGGCCCCACGCCTGAACCACTGGTCTGCTGTGGCATGCAGCTGTTCCCACGTCCGCCAATCGTTTGCTCTCGCAACGAACTTAAACTTCAACAGAGCACTGTTAAAAAGTGCTTGATGAACATTTAGAAGAGATGTTTTTGCTGGGTTCGTCACTCTACGCGAGAAACGCCCGACGGTCCAATTTAGTGAGCATGCCGTCGGAACCTACTGTCGGTGTTCTTTAACAGTTGATTTGAAGGGTTGATTTGCTGTCTCACTATATGGCTTCGCACTCCACCCTTTCGTTCTCACTGGCATACAAGTCCCTTGCTTGTATCTGGGCTAGACTGCTCGCGCGTCGCAGCTGCGTGGCCCGCTGCATGCAAACCAGCTCTGAAAGCAGTGAAGGGGTTTCTGTGGATAATGAGAGCTGTGGGGGTTAACTCATCTTCTCACCAGCAGAAATACACAATGAGCAAAGCTAGGTAAAGAAGCACTTCAAGTGCTCAGGCCGTTACGAGTGTTTCATAAATAGTAAAATTGGACGGCGTAGCACTCTCTGCGCCCTGCTGGTCTGCTTTTTATTTTGCTCCTGTCACGGATGCATTCAGTAGCAATGTGCTCCTACGACAACTATCTGGTACTCCTTAGTATCAAGTTCGAAATTTTATCGCCTGCGGTTGGGGGTATATCTGCATGAGTTGCACAGGGTCAGTAGCAAATGGTGGCGTTTCGCAAGGTGTTTTATCTTGCTAGAGTCCGCGGAAGGCAGACTGCCTCACTGGTGTGTTTGTTATGATGGTCCTAAACATCAAGGAACAGCATTCGCATGGGCGTGGCCTAAGAAGCATATGACGAAAAGAAAGCGCTCCATCACACACACTCTAGCTAACGATTTCACCCTCTCCGTACCCAAATACTATGAAAGACACCCCAGGCAAGCCAGGGGTTCACGTCCAACGAATTTCGAATTTCGTTGTAACGGTGGTTTCAAGTGCTGAACACCATCCTGTTCAGTATTTGCATAGCTAAGGATACACTAAAAAGAAAACAGCCTCACCGCAACAACNCACACACGCACACACGCACACACATACACACACATACAAACCCACACGCAAACAGTCACCTATGCATGATGTGTTTTCATAGACAGATACATACACAAATGCTGGCGAACGCAAAGGATATGCAAGCATAAGGCAAAGAAAAACGCACAGCCGTTCACACAAACCCTGGACCTAGCCACAGGCTGATGCAAAGGTGCACGGCGTTCGCGAACAATCCAGGAGGTTAGGTATACTCTTACGGAATGTTTAGTATGCTCTGCGTACTGCACGGAGACTGTATGTCAGCAGTTTGACAGCGCCGCGGAGCCAGGCGAGTTGAGCAGCAGTGGGCAGTGCTAAGGACCACAGCGAGGTGGCATCAACTGGAGCATATGATTCGTACACTGGAGGAGATAATACGAATCCTGCTGTTAACTTGTGTGTTCCCGAACATCCACGATTCTACCGACACAAATCACTCCGCAACTCGGAGCTGCTTCGCCGTTTCCACTGGAATGTTTTGTCTTCTTAATTACCAACTCAAGTTATTTCTTAAATTCAAATCAGAACAATGCATAGTAGAGGAAATGAATGAGCGTGTCCAAGTTTGGCAGGAGTCCTTCCTGAACTGCTCCGGATCGGTCTCTACACCAATCGATGCGGCGCCGTAATGCATGACGACAGACCGCCACAGGCGGCGGGACTGATGCGCCTGTAGGCTGTTCTTACAAATAAGAAGCAGACACTGCAGTCTGTTCGTAGCATTTTTGTCCTCGGTTTCGTAGCCCGAGACACTATTCTATCCGACAGAAGCCACACTTCTGCTGAGTATAAAGGCAGTCACTTGGTAACGGCGGAAGGGCGTCGCCCAGGTGGGCCATGAGCCGTTGTTTCGAGAGAAATCGATGTCGATTTTTCGTAGAGTGCTCTAAAGTGGTGGTTAGAAAGGGATGCATCTCTTATTTCCCTAGGCGCAGGTTTGGTGCCACCGTTACTTCCACCGATGCTGCTCCGTTGACAGGGGGAACTGTAATGCACAGTGGCCGTATACTGTGCCTACGATACCCACTTGAACTCTATGTCAGTAGATCTACA
>NW_013572452.1:4390-5118 GCF_000499745.2 Eimeria mitis
GACAACAGACCGCCACAGGCGGCGGGACTGATGCGCCTGTAGGCTGTTCTTACAAATAAGAAGCAGACACGGCAGTCTGTTCGTAGCATTTTTGTCCTCGGTTTCGTAGCCCGAGACACTGTTCTATCCGACAGAAGCCACACTTCTGCTGAGTATAAAGGCAGTCACTTGGTAACGGCGGAAGGGCGTCGCCCAGGTGGGCCATGAGCCGTTGTTTCGAGAGAAATCGATGTCGATTTTTCGTAGAGTGCTCTAAAGTGGTGGTTAGAAAGGGATGCATCTCTTATTTCCCTAGGCGCAGGTTTGGTGCCACCGTTACTTCCACCGATGCTGCTCCGTTGACAGGGGGAACTCAGCGCGGACCGGCGTTGGTGAGCAGGTAGAAGCTACCCTGGTCGTTTTCTTTTGTCTTCATTTGAATAAACGTCCTGTTTAGTTGTCTTTAGAGTCATTTTTAGCCACTTCCTGCAGCTGTCTGCACTCGGGCTGCCTTGTTGTTGTGGACGGCAGCCGCAAGCGACTGGTCAACAGCAGCGTTTGGGCGCTGTTGCCAAGTAATTGACGCTTGTAGGACCCTCTTCATACTTGTGACATCTTTGTCTGTGGGAGCACATTGGGTTTCGTTGTGTTTCCGGAGGTTGGGCGGAGGCTGGGATCTGGATCAGCGGACAGTGGGCAGCTGATCACCCAACCGAAAGTCGCATTGTGGTTTTGTTGGGACCATTGAA
>NW_013572453.1:0-4577 GCF_000499745.2 Eimeria mitis
TAGATGCTAAGGAACAGCACGGTAAAGCCCAAACGAGTTCCCATGACTACTCACACTCCAACATCATGCACACGCACCATACATCTCCGCGCATGCAACTCTGCATCGCTGCCTCGCCTCATACAAGCTGTTGCGTTACAGTATCAAGAACCGTCGCGAAACACTAAATCCGCTTGGTCCGTTTCGTACATGCACAAAACCGCCCTACTTATCTGCGGTTCGCGTAGCTGCAATTGAGACTCATTTGCAAATGCATAAGTGCTGGCGAAAGCAGTGAGCAGTCACAGCAACAGGGGAGGCTTGGCCTCACCGCAAAGGAAGACGCACACACGCGAACTCCTAGTCCCAACAAACTCACACATGCAGATCCCCGAACTCTCCACAGAATACTGCAGATGCGCCCATCGGCAGACGCAGCTGAAGCCAACAGCTGCAAGCGAACCGAGCCCAAAATTGATCCGAACTGCACAACACTGCGCCTGGCGACGTGGGTCATCCGTGCTTTAGCCGGTCTCGTTGGAAAAATAGTGAGAATGGAAAACGATGAAGATGTGGTTAAAACATCACGTGCATTCAGACTGAGGCCTGATTCCTGTTTGGTTCTGTCTTCTATGTTGGAGTGCTGTGTACCCGTTGCAATGCAGTGCAGAACTTAGGAAGACGGAACAAGATGAACGTCACATTCATTCAACTGCGCCAACGCCAAACCCACTACAGCTTAACAAATCTATCCAAAACAGATATAACCGCCTGTATGAGATTCTCCACTTTTGTCCGCGCTACCGGTCGGGTAACCAACGAGCCGCTGATACGACGGGCCTTCGTGAAGGCGCCATGAGTAGCAACACTAGTGTCTCGGCCGCTAACACTGCTAGGCCGTGCTACGCTTTTGGTACGAGCCGCCTAGTAGGGGCTGCACCTAGCACTACTGCACTGAACGCATGGAATGCTCCACCGGCACACTGAGATCGTTTGTAAGGTCCGACTCTAGCTCGGAACGAGTTGCCGCAGCACCCAAATATCCTACACCAGTGAATGCCAAAGACGAGCAGTGTCAAAACAAAAGCAGCTCCTCCTCTGTGGTACACTTCAACTGCCTGAAAAGAGATGCATGCACACGCACATCCATATCTGGCGTCAAATGACTTGAACGCCAACCGCATTCATGACAGGTTCGACCAGATGCGGTTTCTTGAAGGCCATACGTCCTGGGCAAAGGTGTGCGCTATCGCAACGCTCTAGAACCCTTCACCAGACCATCGAGGCAGATGTTCACACGCGCATAACTGAAACGGCCGCATGCTGCTCACACCTGCAGATCCGCGACTCATCTCAGACGCAGTATGTATCCTCCTGTTCGTCTTTTTCATGTTCGCTTCTGTCTACTATGCTGAAGTGCTACGGATGTCCTGCCGCATGGTGGCGAACTCAGACGAAAGAGAATCAGCAACACATTCATGAACTGCGCCCACCCCAAGCTTGAAATAGCTCGATGAATCTCGTAAACCAGAGAGGCACTCGCGCGCACTACGTTTCTGTGTGTATCCGCTATTCAGGAGGTACGCAGTGAGCCAGGCGTTCCGCGTGCGTTCGTGCAAGCACCGCTCGCCCGAACAGAAGTTTGTCGTCTGCGTCATCCCCTGTGTTATTCCCATTCTCCGCGGACCAACTGCCATCATGCACTGCGCAACTGGTCCCAACTGGTGGCCAAGCCACCATATGACACAAATCTCTGCCAAGTAGGTGCTATTTGCACTCATGGGTTGTACATGCATCGCGTTACAAGTTCTTTGAAATCGTTTGCCATGCCAGATTCTGTTTGCCAGAGGCATATCGCAGCGCCACCAAACGCCGCCCCAGCAGAGGCTGACGAACAGCGCAATAAACATTAAGAGCAATGTCAAATGTTCTCACGCGCCAACATCATAAATGTTGACCAGTGGACGTCTGCATCCATGCCTGCAATCCTACGAGCTGAAAAGCAGCGGTTTTTCCGGCAACTCTGGGAAACTGAATTTGAGTGACACTCTAAGAGGCATCACAAACTAGTCTGATTGATGAACGCTACGCATCGTCGCAACTGTGACTAATGCCATTTGCGCACTTGCTGAGCAAAGCACTCCACAACCGCAACGCCAGACAAACCGTCGCCACACCGCTGTCGTTGCAGGCACGCAACCTGCAAACACAACGGTGCTCACACATGCATGTCCCGTAGTTTTCCGCAACGCTCNGTTGCAGGCACGCAACCTGCAAACACAACGGTGCTCACACATGCATGTCCCGTAGTTTTCCGCAACGCTCTTGTTCACGCCCCTATCGGCACACGCAAGTGCACTCAACCAGGGCACACCAACAAAAAGTAAGCTTAACACTATTTGCGAAACAATGCAACGTGCTCCGCGGGGAGTCCCTGTCGGACCCCGTCCCGTTAGACGGAATTGGGGGCCTGCTTCCTGCTTGCCTCCGCGTCCTGTGTTGAAGCGTTATCCACATCTTTGCAGACGATGCCAAACTCGAGCAAAAGGCAGAGACACATTCACAGCCCGCGCTTAGCTCCAAACCGTAACAGGTTAATGAGTCTCGGCAAACCAAAACACTCCTCCTGCGCCACGCTTCCTGCCTTCATCGCCGTTACTCGATAAACACAATAAACTGCACGCTTCGCATGCTTCCGTGCAAGAGCCGTTGGCATTGACATACCTGTTTTGCCCTCGGCTCGCACATCGCTATTCTATTATCACCAAGCGAATGACANGTTGGCATTGACATACCTGTTTTGCCCTCGGCTCGCACATCGCTATTCTATTATCACCAAGCGAATGACAGCACACGGGACAAAACTGCCCGTCAGCACTACTCAGCATTCGACATTGATGATTGCCGACTCACCGCTGATGTCTAGCACTTATTGCTCTGCCCATACCCTGCGTCACGAACATGCCGCGATCGCTTGTGATGTCAAATTCTGTCTCACAAGCGCATATTACAACGTTGAATCATCCCGCCCCAGTACATACCGAAGATGAGCACAGTCAAGGCAACACCAGCTTTCAAACCTTCTCACGTAGCCACTCCATGAATCTGAACGCATTTACACACCCATCCATGTCTGCCATCGAACAGCTTCAAACGTGACCGTACCATGCCTGCGTAGACCAAACGTGTTAGCAGTTGAGGCCGTACTTGCTGAAAAAAGCGGCGCCCCATTGTAACGCCAGAAAAGGCTTAACCGCACCGCAGGGGCACGGGCTTGCAACGTCAACTGCATGCAGACAGACCGTTCTCTGCAGACCCGCTTCCTTTTTTCCTGTGTCCACTCTGTTCAAGTGGTACGTGCCATCAGGTGACCCGCGCAATACAATGTCGGTGAGCCAATCCCAACCTTAGCGTTATCCGAATACAAAACAGATTGAATGCTTTCTGCGAACCCGAATTAGACGCCTGGCGTGCTGGTGCAGTTTTCTTGTTGCTCAATAGCTACACAGTGCGCTTCGTGATCCTCGCTTCTTTCTGCAAGCGCCGCTCCTATCCTACGTAGGCTAACCTCCAACATAACTAACCGGCCGGATAGCCAATGTTGCTAGGCGTTCGACACAAATCGTTGCCTAGACGTTGTTGCCTCCTAACAGCGGGTGCGTTGCACATACACTCCCACTAGTTCGCTGAGCTGGGTTGTCGCGCCAGGCTCTGTCTCAAAGCCGCATGTCGCAGCGCCAAAGTATTCCGCCCGTGTAAACACCAAACACGAGCACGGTCAAAACAAACAAGCAACTGCTCCTCACACCGCACCTCCACGAATCTGCATGCAAGCATGCACGCAGCCAGGCCTGCAGCCAAACAGTGGAAAACCTAGCAGTGCCATATCCCAGGCGAACAGCTGCAGTTGTCCGTGACAGCGTACTTGCTGAGCGAATCGGCAGTGTGCGCGTGAGAGACGGCGTTGCCACACTGCGACAGTAGGCGCACCGGCCTGAACTGCATAACGCTACGGCCCTCACGCGTGCAAGATTCGTATCGCTCTCCATAATACTGCGAATATGCCGATCAGCAGAAGCAGCTCAAGTCAACCAAGGCAACGAGACCAAGAGTAAGGATAAGGCATGCTCGATGCAGCTGACTGCATTGGGCGTCCCTATTCAATCGTGTCTGGTTTCGGAGTCTGACGAACATCGAAAGTGTTCAAGGCATGCTTGACGCGACGCCCTGTTCTCCTATGCTTACCATGTTTCAGTGCCAAGGACCCTTTTCAACGAATTGTTGAACTCGGATGACAGACAATGAGCAACGCACTCAGAAGCTGCACCCACGGCAAACTCACATCAGTTACAGAAGTCACCGAAACAGAAGCATCTGCCTGCAGTACGTTTTCCACATGCTTGTGGCTTACTAGATTCGTGCACAATGAGCAACTAAAGCCGCGAGCCCTCGTCCAACCGCCATGAGCAGTTCCACCAACGGGCACTCCCATTCTCGCTCTGAGCTACATCTGTTGCTAGGGAAATGGCCATACATGAGCCCGCTGGCAATCAACAGTACTAGACGTTTGGCACATACATCACTGCCTAGTCGCTGCT
>NW_013572453.1:4611-5024 GCF_000499745.2 Eimeria mitis
CTGCCCTAACTCCCTCAGACCGCCTGCAGCGCCAGACTCTCTTTCCGAGGCGCCTACCGCCGCGTCAGAGCATCAATACATATTAGATGCTAAGGAACAGCACGGTAAAGCCCAAACGAGTTCCCATGACTACTCACACTCCAACATCATGCATACGCATCATGCATCTCCGCGCATGCAACTCTGCATCGCTGCCTCGTCTCATACAAGCTGTTGCGTTACAGTATCCATAACCTTCCCGACACACTGAATCTGCTTGGAGCGGTCCATACATGCAACACAGTGACCTAGTTATTTGCTGTTCGCGTTGCTGCAATTGTGGTTGATTTTCAAGCGCATACGCCCTGGCCAAAACAATGAGCAATCACAGCAAAAAAGAAGGCTTGGCCTCAACGCAGAGGAAGACGCACACA
>NW_013572454.1:0-411 GCF_000499745.2 Eimeria mitis
GTTTCAGGTGTATAGACACCTCACGGTGGCGGCTGGCGGCCGCGTGGAAACCACTGGTTTCACTCCTCAATAACTACGAATTTTGAATCTGTTTTTTCTGAATATATAACAATTCTTCGTGACTTTTCACTATATTACAAAAAGACTTTTCACTATATTACAACAAAGAAATGCATCGTAAATATATTTTATGATGAATACAGCAGCGTACCACTGTATAAGGCGGTGGTGAACGAGCACCTACCACCGGTTGGAATCTATAGAATGTATTTTCAATATCTTTTTTCGTTTGTTTCAGCATTTAAAAATTTAAAATTCAACAAACAGATCACCGAAATTACAGTGAAGTTTCAGCCGCCGGCGGATGCACAGCCGACGCTTTCTACTGGCGTTACCGGTGGTTATTGAATT
>NW_013572454.1:451-1120 GCF_000499745.2 Eimeria mitis
CAAAAAGTAAGATGTTTCCGCCTGTAAGAGCATCATTTTAATTACTTTTGAGCAAATATCATTTTATTATATCTATTATTTTTATTATTTCAACATAAAAATTAAAACTAAAATATAATTCAACTCTCTGCACACATCGAGGCCCTTTGGGGGGCCCCCGGGGGCCCCCAAGGGGCCCCCGGGGGGCCCCCAAAGGGCCTCAAGAGTCTGCATGTCATTGGGGCTTCGATTTGAGTTGTTATAAACAAATAGTTTAATTAATTTGTTAGTTTTTTGATTTATTTTAATATAAAAAGGTGATGAAGACGAATAAATATTTTTATTGAATTTTAGGTGAAGGGGGAGAGGAGGAGTCCGCCTGCGTTTGTTGCAGCGATGCAGCGGCATCCTTCAGCTGTATCTTCTCCTTTCCTTTTTTCTTTTATTTCTCGTTGTGTATCTTCTCCGTCTCCACCCCCGTGCTCTCTGCTGGGATCTCAGCGGAATATCACTGGCCGCAGCAGCGCAGCAGCAGCAGCAGCAGCAGCAGCTGCTGCTGCTGCTGCTGCTGCTCATGCCTCTTCTTCCTCATGTGGATCTTCTCTTCTGATTGAACGGATATCTGCTGCTGCAGCAGACGGCCTGCAGCAGAGACAACAGAAACTGCCGCTGCAGCAGCAGCAGCAGCAG
>NW_013572454.1:1788-2300 GCF_000499745.2 Eimeria mitis
AGCAGCGTCTGGGTCTGTATAAACAGGAATACCCCCGCTTAGATTCTCCCTCTTTTCTTTCTGGTGTATATACACCTCCTCTTTGTTCATATTCAGCTGTATTGAACTCAAACAAAACACCGCCGCATTCCACCTTCTCCTTTAGCTGCAGACATTGTCTTCACACTCGTTCTGCTGCAGCTGCAGCAGCAGCAGCAGCAGCAGGAGCTCCTGCTGCTGCTGCTGCAGGCTCCACCTCAACCCAAAGAAACAAAAAGAGAGAAATTGCTGCCGATGGTTCTTACGCCGTCACCGACGGCAGCCCAGGCAGCAGCGCGTTTGTTGAGTACAGCGTAGAGTCTGTTAGAGAAGCAATCAAAAGAAAAAAACAAAAACAAAAACAGCAGCAGCAGCAGCAGCTGCTGCTGCTGCAGCAGCAGCAGCAACCGTATTCAGATGCTGTTCTTCAGCAGCTCAACAGTCAAATATGGGGGAGTAACAGCAGCAGCAGCAGCAGCAGCAGCAGCAGCAGC
>NW_013572454.1:4720-4865 GCF_000499745.2 Eimeria mitis
TGTAAAAGATTGATAGATAGATGGTTAGCTCGATAGCTAGCTGATACAGCTAGCTAGCTATATAGCCACAGGCACAGCTAGCTAGCTAGAAGCACAGCTAGCTAGCTAGCTAGAAGCACAGCTAGCTAGCTAGCTAGAAGCACAG
>NW_013572455.1:0-338 GCF_000499745.2 Eimeria mitis
TATATATATATATATATATATATATATATATATATATATATATATATATATATATATATGTATCCAGCATCGCTCTTTGATGTTCTCTCTGCCGATCAACATATCGTATCTTGGCGGTGTCTATTGCTTCTAACTATGCACAGTATATGCATACGTGCGGAGTACTGAAGGCTCCTTCTCCATCTTCTTTAATTTAGTTTTTCAAAAAGCAATTTTATGAATATTATTATAATATACCGCAGAGAGGAGCGGCATTTCTAGGGTCTAGGCTTTGAGAGCCTGAAAAAAAAAAAAAAAAAAAAAAAAAAAAAAAAAAAAAAAAAAAAAAAAAAAAAAAA
>NW_013572455.1:355-1603 GCF_000499745.2 Eimeria mitis
GTTCTAAATAGCCCCTTAAGCCGAAAACCCCAAACTCCAAATCCTGGAAACCCTAAACCCTAAACCCTAAACCCTAAACCCTAAACCCTCAACAACAGCGCGTGGCTGAGACGCCGTGTCTTTTGTTGCAGGTGAAGAGGCCCAGCATTTGCCGATAGTAAAACCCGAAGGTAAGGGGTTTTGTTTCCTTTGAGTTTAGTTTCCACTCTCTTATTATATATATATATATATATATATATATATATGTCTGATTAAGTATTCAATTAAAACTATCTCGTTTGGAATTCGTTGATATTAATATTATATTTGCATCTATTCTTTTATTGGCTAGGCAATGCAGTGTATGTGCATCTATTCATATTGAATAGATATTATACTGTATATGAATATATTCATATTAGATATATATATTATACTGTATATGAATATATATATATACATATATATGTATATATTATACTGTATATGCATATATTCATATTAGATAGATATTATACTGTATATGAATATATTTATGTTTAATGAACGCTCTGCTGCAGCTATTTGAAGGAACTGCATTTGTTGCTGTTTGTTTCGCCAGTCTGAATTGTGTTTTATTTTTTTGTGTTTTTTTATTTTATATATATTAAAAAAATAAAAATGCTGCAGTGTATTTTCTGTATAATTCTGTTGTTTTATGTTCTTTTGAACTCCTCGCTAAATTTTCTTCTCTCGAGGTGTGGTGTATCGGCCTTCACTGAGTTTCTGATAATTATATATTATATTGTTTTTTATTTTTATTTTTATTTGTATTTGAATGTGTATGTGTATTTGTATATGTATTTACATCTGTATCTGCATTCGTCTATGTATTTATATTTTTTTGTATCGTATTGTTCTAATGTTATATTTCTGTATGGCGGCATGTGCTTGTACTGTATCGCTTTGCGTTGTATTTTTCTTTGTTTCGTTTTGCTTTGTTCTCTTTTATTTTGTTTTATTTTTGTTTTATTTTTGTTTTATTTTTATTTTATTTTTGTTTTGTTTTTTTTGTTGTGCGTGCAGCTCGGTTGTTCAGAAACTACGACGACTTGATAAATTTCGATACAACACTGAAACACCAAACGCCCATGTAAGATTGCCACTATACATTTTTTTATTTGTCTTGCTGGAGGATATTCTTTCACTCTATTACTGAGTTAAACAATATATATATATATATATATATATATATATATATATATATATATATATATATATATATATATA
>NW_013572455.1:1625-3551 GCF_000499745.2 Eimeria mitis
ATAATACACCAGAATACAAAGTAACAAGACCCCCCACAAATATACTAATCAAACCCGTGACACGCACCGCGATCCAGAGCAACATATACCCACAGAGATAACCTCAGCACGAGCGACACAACAGTAGATATAGTGTATGCTCATATTAGCTTGAAAAGAAAAACCGTGTAGACAGGGTAAAAGGGTAGTTCTTGCATGGGCTTATATTGTAGTGTATTTCAACACCTATAGAACGCCAGCACAAACCAAGAGAAAAGAATCCGAGCAAAGATGAAATATTTGCATACATTGCTTTGTGTTGATGCATGCAGTGCAGCATATGAATTTCAGTTTCTAGAAGAGAAAGAACCTCACGACCCCATGGACCCTCTATGGGAGCGCACCGTCGATCAGCCTCTTATAAAAGTTTATAAATTTATATCGCCAAACTCCCCCGTTGTGCTTGTGAAAGCTTACGCAAAGTTTGAAGGTATTCCGGTGACTGTACTGAGCCATCATATAAAGGAAATAAAATGCAGGCTGCAGTGGTAAGCTGCTTACTATAAACCCAGGGATTAGGGTTTAAAAGTTTATTATAAATATGAAAATAAATATATTTAATTTATATTTATTTATTTATTTATTTATTTATTTATTTATTTATATACACCAGGGATACCACGTTCGCTGACTACCGTGTTATAGAGGAAGATGTCGATGGCTGTGAAATGATTTACTGCATCATGAAGGCTCCCTTCCCTATCTCCAGCAGAGACTTCCTTCAGGTACTTACTAAACCCTAAACCCTAAACCCTAAACCCTAAACCCTAAACCCTTTCTCTGCTTGCTTACATGCTAAACCCTAAACCCTAAACCCTTCCTTTGCTTGCTTACACGCTAAACCCTAAACCCTAAACCCTAAACCCTTTCTTACACGCTAAACCCTAAACCCTAAACCCTAAACCCTTTGCTTGCTTACACACTAAACCCTAAACCCTTTCTTTGCTTGCATACACACTAAACCCTAAACCCTTCCCTTGTTTACCTAAACCCTAAACCCTAAACCCTAACCACCCTGAACAACAAACCCTTTCTTACTTTACATCTGCTTCAACCTGTACACGCAGCAGCCCGCAGCTGTTTACAGCCAGCTGTGTATAATGCTAGAAATCTGTGAAAAATAAATATAGAAAGCAGAGTGTTTGTCTCTGTCTCTCTGTTTCTTTCTCTCTGTCTCCTTTTCTCTCTCTATATCTTTCTCTGTCTCTTTGTTTCTGTCTCTCTGTATCCTTTTCTCTCTCTATATCTTTCTCTGTCTCTCTGTCTCTGTCTCTCTGTATCCTTTTCTCTCTCTATATCTTTCTCTGTCTCTCTGTCTCTGTCTCTCTGTGCCTGTTTCCTTCTCTCGTGCGTGTGCAGTGGAGGCGGACGATAGAGAGCCCAGACGAAGGCGTTATTAAAATGATGTTAAGGTAACAACACCACCGAACAAATAAACAAAATAAGGATACTCAGCAGCTTGTTTGCTGCTGTTGATGCTGCTGCTGTTCCTGCTGTTGCTGTTGCTGCTGCTGCTGTTGCTGCTGTTGCTGCTGTTGCTGTTGCTGCTGCTGCTGTTGCTGCTGCTGCTGTTGCTGCTGCTGCTGTTGCTGCTGCTGCTGTTGCTGCTGCTGCTGTTGCTACTGACATGCCTCGAATGAGTTGCTGCAGTTGTTTCTATCTGCACCAGCAGCAGCAGCAGCAGCAGCAACAGCAGCAGCAGCAATCGCAGTGCAGCAGCAGTTTAAGAATAAAGAAAGAGTGATCGTATCCTGTAGAACAAAGAAAAAATATTTTAATATTTTCTTTTATTTATTCCTTTTATCTATGAATTCTTTACTTTTTATAAAAATAAAAAAAAAAATAAAAAGATGAATATATTGCGTTTGCTGCTGCAGGTCGGCTGAT
>NW_013572455.1:3702-5023 GCF_000499745.2 Eimeria mitis
TATATTTAATACACGCAGAGAGGCGCACATAGACAAATATATTGATTGCTATTCATTATAAAGGAGATACTCATATATTGGTCATGGATACGAACGCAGATTCACCAGAATATAAATATATTAATACACCAAATATAAATAAATAAATAAATAAATAAATATATATATATATATATATATTTATGTTTATTTTAATAACATTTATTTAATACTTGTATATCGTTTTTTATATTCATGAATACTGCATTTCTATAGTGTAAAGCGAAGCACTAGCTAGAGAAATATAAACTTTTTTGTTTATAAATAAATAATTTATTTGTTTATAAAATATATAAAATTAATTAAAATAAAATATTTAATATTTTACTGAAATAATATAAATATATTTTATATCATCACAATATACTGCATATAGTTATATATTGTATATATTTATTTATGGTTTTCTTCGTTTTATAAAGCCTATTTATTGTTTTATTTATTTATATTTGTTTATATTTGTTTATATTTGTTTATATTTGTTTATATTATTTGTTTATATTAGTTTATACTTGTTTATATTTGTTTACATTAGTTTATATTTGTTTATATTTGTTTATATTTTTTTATATTTGTTTATATTTGTTTATATTTGTTTATATTTGTTTATATTTGTTTATATTTGTGTATATTTGTTTATATTTGTTTGTATTTGTTTATATTTGCTTATATTATATTTATTTATATTTATTTATATTTATTTATATTTATTTATATTTGTTTATATTTGTGTATATTTGTGTATATTTGTGTATATTTGTGTATATTTATTTATATTATATTTATATTATATTTATTATATTTATTTATATTTATTTATATTTATTTACATTTATTTATATTTATTTATATATTATTATATTATATTTATATTTATTTATATTTATTTATATGTAGGGTATTTAATGCGGAGGTGCCCTGAGGACCCGAACTCATCGACTTTGTTTATAGTCGCCCAGACGGACGTCAAGGGCCTCATACCCAAGGTGAGTTCATCAGCTCAATAATAATTTATTTTATTTATTTTATTTATTTTATTTATTTTATTTATTTATTTATTTTTTTTATTTTATTTTAAGTGGAAAGATAAACAGAAACATAACTTCTATTGTGCTACAAACAACAGACACTAGCGCTGTGCGGTGTACACTGACAACAGCAAGGCAAGCGATCATATATATATATATATATATATATACATACATATATATATATATATATATATATATATTTTATATGTACATGTATACATTTCTAAACAAACAAATAAATAATATAAATA
>NW_013572456.1:0-328 GCF_000499745.2 Eimeria mitis
TAGCAGCAACGGGGATTGACTGGTTCGGTTGTTTGTTTCTTTTGCTGCTGCTGCTGCTGCTGCTGCTGCTGCCCCCGTTGGTTGCTGCAGCTTGCTGCTGCCTCAGCTGCAGCAGAAGACAGGTGCTGCAGCAGCTGCTTCGCTCGCATGCCACCCCACAGCTCGCCTGCTGCTGCTGCTGCTGTTTGTGCTGCTGCTGCACGGCTCTGCAGCAGCAGCAGCAGCAGCAGCAGCAGCACTCAACAGAAAAACTAAGTTGGGATCGATCCCCAGCAGCAACTGGTGTTGCTGTCGCGGTGTGTTGCTATGTTATCTGTGTAGAGTAACT
>NW_013572456.1:1133-3198 GCF_000499745.2 Eimeria mitis
CAGCAGCAGCAGCAGCAGCAGCAGCAGCAGCAGCAGCAGCAGCAGCAGCAGCAGCAGCAGCAGCAAATGGTTTAGAATAAAGAAATAAATATTATAGCAAATGCACAGGACAATCATAACAACTTTTAAGAACCCATTGGGGCTTTGGCAGACAGCAGCAGCAGCAGCTGCTGCTGCTGCTGCTGCTGTCGCCGCCGCTGCTGCTGCTCCCGCTGCTGCTGCATGCAGCAGCAGCAGCAGCAGCAGCCGTGCCTGCTGCTGTTCCCCCCCTTTTCCTACTGCGCTGCCAGCAACAGCGAAAGAAAGGGAGCGTTTTAACTTGTTGCTGCAGTATGCTTGCTTAATCAGCAACCCCTCAACAGCAGCAGCAGCAGCAGCAGCAGCAGCAGCCGTAGCAGCTGCTGCAGTGCATGCGCTCCTCGGTCGGCTGCCGCAGCTGCAACAATAGCAGCAGCAGCAGCAGCAGCAGCAGCAGTTGCTGCGAATCCCCCAGGGGTTCTTTCTTTCCTGTCTCTGCTCATGGGAGCACAAAAACAGCAGCAGGCTGCTGCGGGTTGAGGTGTACATACACCCCAAGTTGTCTGCATGCAGCGCAGCAAAGGCAGCAGCAGCAGCAGCAGCAGCAGCAGCAATAACAGGGGCGGAGCAGCAGCACCACTACAACAACCCCACTGCCTCCGTGGTCAGCAGCTGCAGCAGCAGCTGACGGGGCTGCAGCACAAACTGCGGCAACCGCAGCAGCAGCAGCAGCAGCAGCAGCAGCGACAGCCGACGCAGCAGCAGCAGCAACTAAAGCAGAAGCAGCAGCTGAAGCAGCAGCAGCAGCAGCTGCCAAAGCAGCAGCAGAAATGGATGAGGAGCTCCCACAAAGGACGCTGCGGCAGCAACGCCAGGTGCGGCCCTTTGCGCAGCAGCAGCTGCAGCAACAGCTGCAGCAGCAGCAGCAGCAACAGCAGCAGGGACAGCAGCAGCAGCTGCTGCAGCAGCATCACTCACAGCTGCTGTCTGGAGCGACCCCAGGTTCGAGTCCGCTGCCTGCAGCAGCAGCAGCTGCTGCGGGTCANCAGCAGCAGCAGCAGCAGCAGCAGCAGCACTTGCTCTGCTCACGGGGTGTTGGCTGCTTCGGCCTTTACTGGGGGCATTGGGCCGCCGCTTGAGGTGCCATGGGCTCGCAGCAACAGCAGCAGCAGCAGCAGCAGCAGCAGCAGCAGCAACCCCGCTTCTGCTGCAGGTCTGTTTGCTGCTGCAGGGGGTCCTGCTGCTGCTGCAGTGCAGCAGCAGCTTCGCCCCTCCTCCGGCATCTGCGCGGGGCAGCTGCAGCAGCCGGTGCATATACACCCCAGGCCCCTATCAGCTGCAGCAGCACAACGTAAGCTGCAGCAGCAGCAGCAGCAGCAGCAACAGCAGCAGCAGGATGTGCGCTGCCCCACAACGCGTCTTCTAGCGAGTGCAGCAGCAGCCTCAGATGTTACTGCTGTAACCCCTTCGCTGCATACGCTGCTGCTGCAGCAGCAGCAGCAACAACAGCAGCAGCAGCACGGTCTGCCTCATCTGCTGCTGCACAGGGAGCCACCTGCTGCAGCACGCAGCGCAACACAACCACCTGCTGCTGCTGCTGCTGCTGCTGCTGCTGCTGATTTCTCCCATAGAGTTGCTTCGGAGCAGCAGCTTCTGCTGCAGCAGGCAGCATACCGCCGCCGCAGCTGCAGCAGCAGCTGCCGCTCCGCCCCTCAGGGTGCTTCTTCTGCTGCATCTGCTGCTGCTGCTGCTGCTGCTGCTTATGCAAACATAGAAAGACAAAGGCAGCAGCAGCTGCTGCTGTCGGAGCATCAGCAGCAGCAGCAGCAACAGCAGCAGCGGGACTGGCAGCGACAGCAACAGGAGCAGCAACTGCAGCAGCAGCTGCTTCCTTCTCGGCATGATGTGCAAGAACAGCAGCGCGAACAGCAGCAGCAGCAGCAGCAGCAGCAGCAGCAGCAGCAGCAGCAGGATTCGGGGGGTCTGCTGATGCGTGCATCTGCTGCTGGACAGTCACTGCTCGGCTTCGGCCGGCAGCTGGCGCGGC
>NW_013572456.1:3298-3548 GCF_000499745.2 Eimeria mitis
TTGCTGTCAGAGCATCAGCAGCAGCAGCAGCAACAGCAGCAGCAGCAGCGAGACTGGCAGCGACAGCAACAGGAGCAACAACTGCATCAGCAGCTGCTTCCTTCTCGGCATGATGCGCAAGAACAGCAGCGCGAACAGCAGCAGCAGCAGCAGCAGCAGCAGCAGCAGCAGCAGGATTCAGGGGGTCTGCTGATGCGTGCATCTGCTGCTGGACAGTCACTGCTCGGCTTCGGCCGGCAGCTGGCGCGGC
>NW_013572456.1:3648-3944 GCF_000499745.2 Eimeria mitis
GACAGTCACTGCTCGGCTTCGGCCGGCAGCTGGCGCGGCAGCTGCTGCGACCTAGCTCAGCAGCAGCAGCAGCAGCAGCAGCAGGCGGTGCAAACGACCAGCAGCAGCAGCAGCAGCAGCAGCGGCAGCAGCAGCAGCAGCAGCAGCAGCGTGCTCCGTCTCGCACTCCCTCTGTCTGCTCCCTCAAACGCTTCCTCGAGGTGCAGCCGCCAACCAGAAGAAAACTGAGCAGGACAGATCCTGCTGCTGCTGCTGCTGCTGCTGCTATGCAGCAGCAGCAGCAGCAGCAGCAGCAG
>NW_013572456.1:4595-5272 GCF_000499745.2 Eimeria mitis
TATGCAGCAGTACAAGCAGCAGCAGCAGCAACAGCAGCAGCAGCAACAGCAGCAGCAGCAGCAGCAGCAACAACAGCAGGCATCCAAGGAGGACATCAGCGCAGGCAGCTCTAAACAGGAGCAGCAAGCACAGCAGCAGCAGCAGCAGCAGCAGCAACCACAGCAGCAGCAAGAGCAGCAGCAAGAGCAGCAGCACTTAACTACCCAGCTTGGTGGCCGTTTTATATCACTGCATGCACCCCTGCTGCTGCAGCAGGATGCAGCAGTTGCTGCTGCTGTTGCAGCAGCAAACCAGCTGTTGCTGCTGCAGGACTCGTGCGCTATGGACGAGCAGCAGCATCAGCCGCAGCAGCAGCAGCGGCTGCAGCAGCAGCTGCTGCAGCGCGAGTATGGGGGTGAATTGCTGCTGCTGCTGCAGCAGGTCGAGGAGCAGCAAGAAGCTGTAGACAGTTCGTTGCGTTTGCTTTTGCAGCAGACTAACGCTGCAGCAGCAGCAGCAGCAGCAGCTCAGTCCGCAACCGAGGCAGCAGCAGCACAAGCAGCTGCAGCAGCTCACGATCCTGCCTCTGACAGTCAACAACAGCAACAGCAGCAGCAGCGACAGCGGCAGCAGCAGCAGCAGCAGCAGCAGAAGAGGGATTCTGCAGGGTCAGGGCAGCGGCGTTTGAGCGCCTGCA
>NW_013572457.1:0-100 GCF_000499745.2 Eimeria mitis
CCTTAAACAACAAATCTAATTTTGCTGCTGCAGCAATGAAATCATTGAATAGCGGCTCAGCTATCTCAACAAGTTTCTGCAGCACAGCCTCTGTACAGCT
>NW_013572457.1:1292-3655 GCF_000499745.2 Eimeria mitis
GCAGCAACAGCAGCAGCAGCAGCAGCAGCAACAGCAGCAGCAACAGCAGCAGCAGCAGCAGCAGCAGCAGCAGTATTGGCAAGAGGGTAGATGGTGTGAGATAGTGCTGCTAGGAGAGGGGCTGTATCTATCGTCGTCTTTCTCTTTCTCTCTCTCCACCCCTTCTCTCTCTCTGTCTCTTTATTTATTTATTTATTTATTTATTTATTTATTTATTTATTTTTTTATTTATTTATGTATTTATGTATTTATTTGAAGCAAATAAGCAGCAGCACTGCGGTGTATGTGCAGCAGCAAAATATGAATATCGCTGGGGTGTCTATACACCTCACCGATGGGCGTAATATTTTGCGTTTTTAATTTGCATTTAATAAGAAGAGCCTGAAAAAGAAGTAATTTATATTCTATATCTCTTTTTCTTGTTGCTGTCAGCAGCAGCTGCTGCTGCTGCTGCTGCAGCAGCTGCTGCTGCTGCTGCTGNCTCTTTTTCTTGTTGCTGTCAGCAGCAGCTGCTGCTGCTGCTGCTGCAGCAGCTGCTGCTGCTGCTGCTGCTGCAGCTGCTGCAGCACTTCAGTAATTGCTGCTGTTACTGCAGCACAAACTCGTGCTGCTTCGGCCCATTGTCTCCTCGAACATAAAAGTGAAGACAACTGCCACCAGAATATCCAGTAGGGGGGAGAGAAACGATATTCAAATGCAGCTGCGGTGTATAGACACCTGCTCAGCAGCTGTGCTGCTGTGCTGCTGTAGCCGCTCGCCCCCAAACCCTCACAAAGCCTAGCCACCAGCAACACAGCAGGATAGAGAAACCGCTGCAGCTGCTGCGGCAGTGCAGCAGGAGCAGCAGCAGCTTTTGCTGCACGCCAAGCAGACTGCAGCAGCAGCAAAGAATCTATCCTCTCTAATACAGCAGCACGACGATCAGCATCAACACAACCTCTACGATCATCCCGCTGCTGCAGCCAATGTGCTGCTGCTGCGCATGCATTCAGCAGCACAAACCTGCCTGATGCATGCAGCAAATGCAGGTTTTCAAGTCTGCCGTTGCTGCTGCTGCTGCTGTTGCTGCTGCTGTTGCTGCTGCTTCTGTCGCTCTTATCGAGTGTACTTGAGAAGCTGCTGCTGCGTTCTGCCCCTGCTGCTTTCTGCTGCCTGCTACAAATAGGACAATAACTGCTGCTGCTGCTGCTGCTGCTGCCGCTGCTGCTGCGGTCGGCTGCTGCGCTGTATGTAAACAAGTGGCTGCTTGCTGCGCTCCGCAGCACATCCCGAGCCTCTGGGGCCCGCAGGTGCAGCACAGCCAACGCCAGCTCCGCCAGGCCCAGCCTGAGAAGCCCCAGAGAAAGCTCAACAGCAGCATCGAACACCAAACACAGCGGCAGACGAACAGCAGCCATCGAGTCAAAAGCCGACGCCATATCTTCATATGCTTCCACCTGAAACGAAGGAGAAACTACACAACACAGCTCAGTTGAAATAAAGAACTTTGCTGCTCTCTACACACTGCATGCATGCATCCATGCATGCATGCATGCATGCATGCATGCAACTGTCTGTGTGCTCATCCGTGCGTGCATGCATGCAGCCGCGGCTTCATCAACTCGGTGTGTGCAGAGGTTTCTCTAGGGGACCTCCAGAGCCAGTACAGCCTGCAGCACGGAGAGGCTCACAGAGTGCTGGTGGGAGAGCCTGAGGTGGGGGGGGCCAGACCGCTGCCGCAAGCGGCCACGGACAGACTGAAGGAGGCGCTGCACCTCGCCTGCAGCATCCATCTTCGCTGCTGCTGCTGAGCGGGCAGAACGCAGGATCTGGTGGAGTATGAAGCTCACTGAGGAGAATATAAACAAGAAATAACAGAATCTATGCAATAAATAATTTATTAATGTCGCTAACCGCAGCTTTCCATGCAGATCGTGCGCAGCTCATGGCTGGTTTCATCCGTTTGCAAGAGCGGCGGAAACACGAAAAACAAGGGGATACACCCCGAGGAATTTGGAATCTTCTGTTCTGCATGAACCAAAAAAGAATATTAAAAATAAAATTTAATATATTTTAATAAAAATATAACAGCATGTAAACATTTTTCAATAGTGGGCATTCAGTATTCAGGTCTCGAGGTGTCCGGGCTGCATAAGAGTGCAAGTTGCACGAAAGCTGAAAAAAAGAGCTTTACTACATCCTCTTGGACTTTTTGAGTTTCTAATTATGCAGCACTAATAAATTTAAACTTTTATTTTATAAATTATTTTTAAAAAATTCATAAAAACACACAGAGGAGCCGCCACACCACCAAGCGCCGCCGGATCCAACACAGACCTGAACGGGCAACCACAGGAAAGCTGAAACAGGCTCGATGAAAAAGT
>NW_013572457.1:3755-4711 GCF_000499745.2 Eimeria mitis
AATTTTATAAATTATTTTTAAAAAATTCATAAAAACACACAGAGGAGCCGCCACACCACCACGCGCCGCCGGATCCAACACAGACCTGAACGGGCAACCACAGGAAAGCTGAAACAGGCTCGATGAAAAAGTTGAATATCGAGCTCCCTATACACCTGAAACTTTATAAATTATTTTATTGAGTTTTATTTATATTTCTTAATTCACAAACTCTTATTTTTCTGTATCAATTGCTCTGGTGATGCAGGAAAGCTGGTGTTTCTGTCGGCTCAGGGGGGAGAGGTGGTAGGCGGTTCGTTCTACTTTTGCCTTTTATTTTTACATTTCATCAATAAATTTTCACTCAATACTTTGAAATTCAAGTTTTCATTAATTTTATACAAAAAAAAACATATATATACAATAAACACCTACAGCAGCAGAGCAAGCGTGTGAAGGCTTCTGTGCAGTAAGGGGGGGGAGCTGTACGCCATAGAAAAGAAACAAGAAACCTCAGTTTTAAATATAAATAAAGTGTATTATATTTTTTATTTTATTTTTTTTATATTTTATATTAATTTATTTGTGATTAACAGCCAAAGAAACCCGCGGCTTGTCTAGTTGCTGCACTTGAATGGTAAACATTAATCCTTATACAGCCATCTGCCCCCTGCTGAGTGCCTCAATCAGAATAACAAATATAGATCTAAATAAATAAATAAATATGTATATATATATATATATATAAATTTGTGTATTTATTTGTTTATTTATTTCTTAATTTATTTATTTATTTGTGATTATAGTATACTGGTGTACTTTGTGCATTGATTAATAACACTTAAATTATTTACAGAAATATTATATACAATACCAAAAATAAAACAAATTCTTTCAGTTTATATACATATATACATATGTATATATATATATATATATATATATATATATATATATATATATATATATATATATAT
>NW_013572457.1:4731-5291 GCF_000499745.2 Eimeria mitis
CATTTTCTGTTGTGTTTGTTATTTGTTTGGTTATACCGGCGTTTCTTTACAGCTTTTTTTTGTTTCATTTGTCTCCGCCTTTTGTTCTTTTTTTTCTTTTTTTTTTCTTTTTTATTTGCATTTCTTTTCATTTGTTATTTAATATATTTCTCCTGCACAGAACGTTGATACTTTTTGAGGGCGAAAGAGAAACACATAAACTTGTATATTATGCTGTCTGTACACTGCATTTGTGTTTTCTTTATAACTTAAATAAAATATAATTTTTATATTATATTATAATATAATACTTCTTAGCGGCAAACATTTTGAATTGTATTAATACAATATAAACAAATCCAAGAAAAACATCTATCTTTTATTTGTCTACGATAAAAGCAAAAAAGAAAAGAAAAGAAAGCTGCACATACACCTCAACAAATTCTTTATTATTTTAAACAACAACAAAAAAAAATAAACCCAGGGGGAGAAGAAACAAATATCTTTGTTTCAACTCTCTCTTGTAATACAGTTGGCAACGATATGTTATATATATATATATATATATATATATATATATA
>NW_013572458.1:0-1049 GCF_000499745.2 Eimeria mitis
GCATCCGAAACAGAGTCGGTGTGAGGGAGGTAGCGCAACAGGGTATGCACAGCGCAATATGTTTTAGGAGGCAGCAGCGACTAGGCAGTGATGTGTAGTCCAACCGCCTAGCACTGATGACTGCCAGTGCTCTCAAATATGAAGGAACACATTTCGTCAAGAACAGATGTAGCGCAGAACGAGAAGGGAAGCGCCGGTTCGTGGAATTGCTCATGGCTGTTGGACGAAAGCGCACCACATCGGTTGCTCATTGCGTGCCAAACACACTGAGCAACCGAGGTGGCGCGTAATCCACATGCAGGCGGTTGCTCCTGTTTAAGCTCCTGATGAAGCTTTTGTGAGTTTGCGGTAGGTGCAGCTTCTGAGCGCGTTGCTCATTGTCTGTCATCCGAGTTCAACAATGCGTTGAAAAGGGTCCTTGGCACTGCAACATGGTATGCATAGGAGAGCAGGGCGCCGACCGTCGACATGCACTATCGTGATACGTCAAGCACGTCTTGAACACTTTCGATTCTCGTCAGACCCCTAACACGACACGATTCAACAGTTGCGCCGAATGCAGTCAGCTGCATCGAGTATGTGTTAAGCTCACTTTTGGTTTCGTTGCCTTGGTTGACTTGAGCTTCTTCTGCTGAGCGGCGTATTCGCAATATTATGGAAAGCGTTGCGGATCTTGCACGCTTAAGGACCGTTGGGTTATGCAGTTCAGGTGGGTGCAGCCACTATCGCAGTGTGGCGAACCCTTCCCAAGTGCACATTGCCGATGCGCTTAGAAAGTACGCTCTCGGGGACAGCTGCAGCTGTTCACCCCTGGCATGAGGCTGTTAATGTTCCAAATGTTTGGCTGCAAGCCTGGGCGCGTGCGTGCATGCATGCAGATTCGTGGATTTGCGGTGTGATGAGAGGTAGCTTGTTTTGTTTTTACCGTGCTCATGTTTGGTGTTTACAGGATCCGAACGTTTTGGCGTTGCGATGTGCAGTTTTGATACAGAGCTGGACGCGACAACCGAGCTCAGCGAACTAGCGGGAGTATATATGCAGCGCACGTG
>NW_013572458.1:1266-2078 GCF_000499745.2 Eimeria mitis
AAAAGCATTCAATATGTTTTGTATCCGTATAATGGTAACGGTCACTTGATGGCAGGTATCATTTGAGAAGAGTAGACGGAGGAAAGAAGCAAGCGGGTCTGCAGAGAACCCTCTGTCTGCGTGCACTTGGCATTGCAAGCCCGTGCCCCTGCGGTGCGGTTAAGCCTTCTCCGGCGTTACAATGGGGCGCCGCTTTTTTTCAGCAAGTACTCTGTCAATGGCAGACGCATTGGCGTTACGCAGGCATGGTAATGTGAAGTTTGAAGCTGTTTGATGGGAGACCTGGATAGGTGTGTACATGCGTTCAGATCCAAGGAGTGGCTCTGTGAGAAGATTTGGAAGCTGATGTGCCTTGCCCGTGCTCTTATTTGGTATGTGCTAGGGCAGCGTGGTTCGACTTTGTAGTATGTGGTTGTGAGACAGAATCTGACAGCACAAATAATCCCCGCACGTTCGTGACGCAGGGTATGGGCAGGGCAATGCATGACAGACATGAGCGGTGTGCCGGCAATGATTATTGTCGAACGCTGAGTAGTGCTGACGGGCAGTCTTTTCCCGTATGATGTCATTCGCTTGGTGAGAACAGAATAGCAATCTGCGAGCCGCGGCCAACACAGGTATGTCAATGCCAACGGGTCTTGCACGGAAGCATGCGGAGCGTGCAGTTTATTTTGTGTTTATCGAGTAACGGCGATGAAGGCAAGAAGCGTGATGGGGGAGGAGAGTTTTGGTTTGCCGAGACTCATTAACCTGTTACGGTTTGGGCCTTTGTGGAGGCTATGAATGTGTCTCTGTCTTTTGGTCGAGTTCGG
>NW_013572458.1:2170-5017 GCF_000499745.2 Eimeria mitis
AAGAGGGACTCCACGTGCAGCACGTTGCATTGTTTCGCAATTAGTGTTAAGCCTTTTGTTTGTTTGCCCTGGTTGAGCGCACTTGCGTGTGCCGATAGGAGCGTGGACAAGAGCGTTGGGGAAAACTACGGGGCATGCCTGTTTGAGCACCGTTGTGCTTGTCGGTTGCTTGCATGCGACGACAGCGGTGTGCCGACGCTTTGTCTAGCGTTGCGATTGTGGAGTGTTTTGCTCAGCAAGTGAGCAAATGGTATTAGTCACGGTTGCGACGATGCGTAGCGTTCATCAATCAGATTAGTTTGTAGTGCGCCTGCAGTTGTCAAGCAAACTCATTTTCGCGGAGCGGTTAGGGATAGCGTTACATTTCAGTTTGTGGGATAGCCGGCATGGATGCACAGGTGCATGAGACCACATTTTTGATGATAGAACGTGAGAAGAAGAGAAGTTTCGTTCGGCTGCTGTCGTGCATTTGTCTAGCATATCTTGGGGCGAAGTTTTGTGGCGTTGGGATATGCGCCTGGCAGAAAGAATCTGGCATGACGAACGATCTCGAAGAACTTGTGACGCGATGCATGTACACGACATGAGAGCAAATAGCACCTAGTTGGCAGAGATTTGTGTCATATGCTTAGTAGGCTTGGCCACCAGTTGGGACCAGTTGCGTAGTGCATGATGGCAGTTGGTGTGCTGCTAATGGGAATAACACAGGGCAGGACGCAGACGAAAAACTTCTGTTAGGGCGTGTCGTGTTTGCAAGAACGCACGCGGAACTCCTGGCTCACTGAAGTGCCCCGTGAGTAACGGATGCACACAGCAACGTAGCGCGCGCTAGTGTCTTTCTCGCTTACGAGATTCATGGAGCCGTTTCAAGCTTGGGGTGGGCGCAGTTCATGAATGTGTTGCTGATTCTCTTTCGTCTGAGTTCGCCACCATGCGGCAGAACATCCGTAGCACTTTGGCATTGTAGACATAAGCGAACAGGATGCACGCTGACAGGAGGATACGTAGTGTTTGTGAGAGGCGTCGTGGATCTGCAGGTGTGAGCAGCATGTGGCTTGTTCTGTTATACGCGTGCGAGCATCTGTTTCGACGGTTTGGTGAGGCGCCCTTGAGTGCTACGATAGCATACGCCTTTGCTCAGCAAGTATGGCCATCGAGGAACCGCATCTGCTCGAGTCTGGCATGAATGCAGTTGGCGTTCAAGCCATTTGACGCCAGATATGGATGTGCGTGTGCATGCATGTCTTTTCAGGCAGTTGAAGTGTAACAATGCGGGGGAGCTCCTTTTGTTTTGACACTGCTCGTTCTTGGCATTCACTGGTGCAGGATATTTGGGTGCTTCGATGTGCGCTTTCGAGCTAGGGGCTGACCTTGTAAACGATCTCAGTGTGGTCATGGAGCATTCCACGCGTTCAATGCAGTAGCGCTAGGGGCAGCCCCTACTGGGCGGCGATTCGTACCAAGCGCCGAGCAGTGTTAACGGCCATTTACGTCGTCTATCATGTCGCGCTCGATACAGTTCGTCTGCGGGTAACGGGAATAGTGGAATGCTGGACACGGCCGAGAGACTAGTGTTGCTACTCATGGCGCCTTCACGAAGGCCCGTCGTATCTGCGACTCATTCCTTACTTGGCGGGTAGCGCGGACAAAAGTGGAGAATGTCATACAGGCGGTCATTCCTGGTTTCGATATATTTTTTAAGCTGTAGTGGGTTTGGCGTTGGCGCCGTTGAATGAGCGTGTCGCTCACCTTCTTCCGTCTTCCTCAGTTTTGCGCTGCATTGCAAGAGGAACACAGCGCTCTTACCTAGAAGGCAGAACCAGACAGGGATCAGGCCTCAGCCGAATGCACGTGATGATTTGAGCACACCTTCACCGTTTTCAATTCTCACAATTTTTCCAGCGAGACCGGCTAAAGCACGGCTGCCTCATGTCGCCAGGCGCAGTGTTGTGCAATTCGGATCAATTTCGGGCTCGGTTCGCTGCCAGCTGTTGGCTCCAGCTGCGTCTGTCGACATGCGCATCTGCAGTATTCTGAGGACCGTTAGGGGATCTGCATGTGTGAGTTTGTTGGGCCTAGGAGTTTGCGTGTGTGCGTCTTCCTCTGTGTTGCGGCTGAGCCTTCTCTGTTGCTGTGATTCCTCACTGTTTTCGCCAGGAAGTATGCACCTGGAAATCAACCGCAGTTGCAACGACGCGAACCGGCGATACCTAGCTCTCTTTGGTGCATGTATGGAACGCACCATGCACATTAAGTGTTTCGGGAAGGTTATGGATACTGTAACGTATCAGCTTGTATGAAACGAGGCAGCGATGCAGAGGTGCATGCGCGGATATGCATGGTGCGTATGCACGATGTTGAAGTGTGAGTAGCCATGGGAACTTGTTTAGGCTTTACCGTGTTGTTCTTTAGCATCGAATATGTATTGGTGGTTTGGCTCTGCGATAGGGGCATCCGAAACAGAGTCGGTGTGAGGGAGGTAGCGCAACAGGGTATGCACAGCGTAATATGTTTTAGGAGACAGCAGCGACTAGGCAGTGATGCGGTTCAACCGTGTAGTACTGTTGACTGCCAGTCGGTTCAAGTATGAAGGAACACATTTCGCCAAGAACAGATGTAGCGAAGGGCGAGAAGCGGAGCGCCCGTTAGTGGAATTACTCATGGCTGTTGGGCGAAAGCGCGCCACGTCGGTTGCTCATTGCGTGCCAAACACACTGAGCAACCGAAGTGGCACGTAATCCACATGCAGGCGGTTGCTCCTGTTTAAGCTCCTGATGAAGCTTTTGTGAGTTTGCGGTAGGTGCAGCTTCTGAGCGCTTTGCTCACTTTCTGTCATCCGAGTTCAAC
>NW_013572459.1:0-705 GCF_000499745.2 Eimeria mitis
AAACCCTAAACCCTAAACCCTAAACCCTAAACCCTAAACCCTAAACCCTCGTATACCTCCTCAAAGACAGGCATGAATACGGCGCTGTGGGGGCAGGAGGGACTGTATACGAGCAGCAGCACTTCTTTGTTGCTTTCTAAAACAACAGAGTTGAAGCGCGAAGCAACCAGCTCCTGAACCCGCAAACCCTAAACCCTAAACCCTAAACCCTAAACCCTAAACCCTAGATGCTTAGAGAAGAAGGAACTCTCATACAGAAATATATGCAACACTAAGACAGACAAACCCTATATTATAAACCCTAAACCCTTGTAAACACTAAACCCTTATACACATGGAGAAACTGTGAACACCCTGTAAACCCTAAACCCTCGCAAACCCTAAACCCTTGTAAACCCTAAACCCTCGATACCCAGCTGCTGCTCACATAGACTGGTCCCTTTTGTACTTTTGGGGGTTTAGCTGATTTGTAGAAGGGGGGGAGAGTTCCTGCCTTGAAGGAAGCTGAGTAAGAAACAAAAAAGGGTTTAGGGTTTAGGGTTTAGGGTTTAGGGTTTAGTAGACAGCATAGAGACAGAGAGAGAGGAGACAGATTGATGCAGCAGAAGAAAGAAAAAAAAGAAAACAAAAAAAGGAAAAAAGATGCAACAGAAAAAGAAATAAAATAAAATATACACACATCGAATAAGCAGCAGCAGCAGCAGC
>NW_013572459.1:1386-2583 GCF_000499745.2 Eimeria mitis
GCAGCATAGAGACAGAGAGAGAGGAGACATATTGATGCAGCAGAAGAAAGAGAAAAAAGAAAACAAAAAAAGAAAAAAAGATGCAACAGAAAAAGAAATAAAATAAAATATACACACATCGAATAAGCAGCAGCAGCAGCAGAAGCAGCAGCAGCAGCAACAGCAGCAGCAGCAGCAAAAGCAGCAGCAGCAGCAACAGCAGCAACAGACAGCAGCAGAAACAACAGCAGCAGCAACAGAGAACAGCAGCAACAACTGCAGCAACAACAACAGCAGCAGCAAAATCAACAGCAACAGCAGCAGCAGCAGCAGCAGCAGCACCAGCAGCAGCAGCAACAACAGCAGCAGCAGCAGCGACAGCAGCAGCAGCAGCAGCAGCAGCAACAGCAGCAGCAGCAGCAGCAAACATACAAAGACAGCTGAGTATATCTTCTTTTGTTTTTGTTTGGGGGCAGATGAATTTCCTTGTCTTCTTAGGGTCAGCTATGTGTACTACAATCACCACCTAAATAAATAAATAAATATATAAATAAATAAATATATAAATAAATAAATATATAAATAAATAAATAATAAATTAATAAATAAATATATAAATATAAATATGAAAAAGATAAAACAAACACAACAACGGAAGATACCCTTCTATACACCCCAAGAGCTGCCTATACACCGCAAAATATAATAAAAAGAGCTGCCTATACACCCCATCATAAAGTAAAAAGAGCTGCCTATACACCCCAAGATAAAGTAGAAAGAAAGTAAAAAAAGCTGCGTATACACCGCAAAATATAATAAAAAGAGCTGCCTATACACCGCAGAGTGTATGTATAACCTGTGTATGTATTTGTTCGTGTACACCCAAAAAAGAAAAAGTTCGTTTGCGGAGAAGAGAAGGAGACGGAGACAAACAAAATAAAAAAGAAGGGCCCCAGGTTGATGCAGCATCCAGAAACTGCAATACACCACAAACCCTAAACCCTAAACCCTAAACCCTAAACCCTGAAAAACCCTAAACCCTGAAAAACCCTAAAACCTAAACCCTCAAACACCAGAAATCTTAAAGGAGAATAGTTAGGGTTAGCTCATGTATTAAGCACATACAAACCCTAAACCCTAAACCCTAAAATATAAACCCTAATTCCTAAACCCTAAACCCTAGAATATAAACCCTAAACCCTAAACCCTGTTAGGTTT
>NW_013572459.1:2683-4702 GCF_000499745.2 Eimeria mitis
AAATAAATAAATAAATAAATAAATAAAAATATATGTATAAATATAAATATGAAGAAGATAAAACAGACACAGCAAAGGAAGATACCCTTTATAGAGCTGCCTATACACCCCAAGAGCTGCCTATACACCGCAAAATATAATAAAAAGAGCTGCCTATACACCCCAAAATAAAGTAGAAAGAGCTGCATATACACCGCAAAATAAAGTAGAAAGAGCTGTATATACACCGCAAAATATAATAAAAAGAGCTGCCTATACACCGCAAGAAAAGTAAAGAAAAGCTGCGTATAAACCCCAAGGCAAAGTAAAAAAAGCTGCCTATACACCGCAAAATATAAGAAGAAGAGGTGCCTATACACCGCAAAATATAATAAAAATAGCTGCCTATACACCGCAGAGTGTATGTATAACCTGTGTATGTATTTGTTCGTGTACACCCAAAAAAGAAAAAGTTCGTTTGCGGAGAAGAGAAGGAGACGGAGACAAACAAAATAAAAAAGAAGGGCCCCAGGTTGATGCAGCATCCAGAAACTGCAATACACCACAAACCCTAAACCCTAAACCCTAAACCCTAAACCCTAAACCCTGAAAAACCCTAAAACCTAAACCCTCAAACACCAGAAATCTTAAAGGAGAATAGTAAGGGTTAGCTCATGTATTAAGTACATACAAACCCTAAACCCTAAACCCTAGAATATAAACCCTAATTCCTAAACCCTAAACCCTAGAATATAAACCCTAAACCCTAAACCCTGTTAGGTTTATGATTGCTAGGGTTTAGGGTTTAGCACAAACCGCCGACTCCTCAGCAACTGCGGGTTGGGCCCCCCCAAAGAAAAAGACAACAGGACGAAGCTCCGTGAATATCTGCATCCACAAACCCTAAACCCTAAACCCTAAACCCTAAACCCTAAACCCTCAGAGATACACCCTAAACTAGAAACCCTAGATGATCAGACTCACGCAAAGCCCGAACCAGAACGCGACAAAACAAACCCTAAACCCTAAACCCTAAACCCTTAACCCTAAACCCTAAACCCTAAACCCTAAACCCTAAACCNAACCCTAAACCCTAAACCCTAAACCCTTAACCCTAAACCCTAAACCCTAAACCCTAAACCCTAAACCCTACCGAAGGAGCAGTGAGAGTGTTTAAGCTGGTGGCGGGGGGTTGTTCTCCCTCGAGGGCACGAGACAAACGAATCTAAACAGCAGCACAACCACAAACCCTAAACCCTAAACCCTAAACCCTAAACCCTAAACCCTAGATTTTTTATACAGCACGTAACATAAAACTGCAGAAAGAAACAGAGAATAAGCTGAAACACCAAAACTCAAACCCTAAACCCTAAACCCTAAACCCTAAGAAAGAGATAGAAGCAGCAACAGAAACAAAAGGAGAACACCACCCAGCCATCCACGACAAACAAAACCCTAAACCCTAAACCCTAAACCCTAATAAATTCTTCTTACCTGCTCTTCTTCATCGTCCATAGAAAACTCCTCCCGCAAACCCTTTGGCCGCAGCAGCAGCTGACGCGGGGGTTTCACCTGCACAAACCCTAAACCCTAAACCCTAAACCCTAAACCCTAGACCCTAAACCCTAAACCCTAAACCCTAAACCCTAAACCCTAGACCCTAGACCCTAAACCCTAAACCACAGCTGCCACGCAGAAAACTCTCGCGGGGCTTAACTGAGTTGCGGCTGTCTCCGGGTGTACATACAGCTGAGAGATAGCAATAGACGAACAGCTAGGGTTTAGGGTTTAGGGTTTAGGGTTTAGGGTTACGTCAAAGGAAGAAGCAATAGATGAATCGAAGACGTCATATATAGGGAAACGCATAGCAGCAACCAAAACCCTAGAAGGCACGGGGGTTATATCAGCAGCTGCACCGCAACACAAACCCTAAACCCTAAACCCTAAACCCTAAACCCTAAACCCTAGATCCTAAACCCTAAACCCTCGGTGCTCGATCTCAGACGCTAAACGTAAAACTTTGGCCCCTAAACCCTCATC
>NW_013572459.1:4802-7316 GCF_000499745.2 Eimeria mitis
AACCCTCGGTGCTCGATCTCAGACGCTAAACGTAAAACTTTGGCCCCTAAACCCTCATCTCTCAACCGTAAATCCCAAACCCTAAACCCTAAACCCTAAACCCTAAACCCCAAACCCTAAACCCTAAACCCTAAACCCTAAACCCTTACAACTAGGGAAGAAACGAATGAGAGAAGAAGGAAACTCAAAGAGGAGCTGATCGAGGAAGGGTTTGTTGCTGACGAGGAGAGAAGAAGGGTAAGCAAGTCTGCGGTGTACATACACCCCAACACACAAACCCTAAACCCTAAACCCTAAACCCTAAACCCTAAACCCTTTTTTTAGTTTTATCACGCTGTATATAGCTCGTCAGCTAGAACTCGAAACGCTAAACCCTAAACCCTAAACCCTTAAAAACGGCTGTACTACAGCATAAACCCTTTCTTAAACCCTAAACCCTAGCCAACAACCTATTAGGGTTTAGGGTTTAGGGTTTAGGGTTTATTTACTTTATGATTTGTAGTTTAATATCTTCTTGTGTAGATGTCTCGGGGAAGAAGAGAGTGAGATAGTCTTGCTGCTCTTTCTGTGCTGCTGTTGCTGCTGTTGCTGCTGCTCCTTCTGCTGCTGCTGCTGCTGCTGCTGCTGCATCTCCTGCTGCTGCTGCTGCTGCTGCTGCTGCTGCTGCTGCTGCTAGCGGGATACGCTGCTCGTAACGAAGAAAGATGCTGCAGCTCCTTCGGTCCCCCTGACGAACCCCCGTTCTCCCCGTTGCTCGAACCTGCACAAACCCTAAACCCTAAACCCTAAACCCTAGACCCTAAACCCTAAACCCTAGACCCTAAACCCTAGAAGCTTATCTAGATGCTAGGACACTGCAATCGAGAGAGGAGACAGCAAACCCTATTCGCTTCACTCAGTCCAAAACCCTAAACCCTAAACCCTAAACCCTAAACCCTAAACCCTAAACCCTTGATTGCGGTACCTTAACAAACAAAACCCTCGGCTCTAATAAAGACAAACGAGAGAAAGCTCGCGATACACCCGAAAAAGCAACAGAGACAGGGGAGCTGTCTGTACACCTGGAGTCCGCTAGCAGCACCAACGCCGTCCTGAAAACCCCAAACCCTAAACCCTAAACCCTAAACCCTAAACCCTAAACCCTAGCCCTTCATCACACAACAAATGCGAGGAAAGGGACGTCAGGATTCATCTTTTTTTTTTGGTGGTTTAGGGTTTAGGGTTTAGGGTTAATAACATTGCACCGGAGAGCATCGAGGGTTTGTTGTATGGGGGTTTAGGGTTCAGGGTTTAGGGTTTAGGGTTTGGGGTTTATGCTACTAACTTGCAGCCAAAGGAACTCTCTAATTGCGGGTTCCGCGAAAGGGTTTAGGGTTTAGGGTTTAAGGTTAGGGTTTAGGGTTTACGGCTAGGGTTTAGGGATTAGGGTTTAGGGTTTGTGGGTAGGGTTTAGGGTTTAGGGTTAGGGTTTAGAGTGAGGGTTTGAGGCTAGGATATAGAAAGAAGGCTTAGCATAGGTTATTAGGGTTTAGGGTTTAGGGTTTCAGTTGAGGATTAGGGTTTAGGGTTTAGTGTTTTAGTTGAGTGCTAGGGTTTAGGGTTTAGGGTTTAGGGTTTAGGGTTTACGGTCTTTTCTGTAGCGCCACCTGCAGGGCTTCTTCGGTGAGCTCAACATAATCACCAACCTCAACAGCATTGAGGGTTTCTGTGTTTTCCTCTGCTGCTGCTGCTGCTGCTGCTGTTTCTCCTGCTGCTGCTGCTGCTGCTGGTGCTGCTGCTGCTGCTGCTGCTGGGGGGCTGCTGAGGTAGGATATCTCCTCCTCTAGCCAGCTGTGAGCGGGGCAGCTCTGCTGCTCGGGTGTATGTACACTGTGTGGTTCGCTTGCTGCTGCTGCTGCTGCTGCTGCTGCTGCTGCTGCTGCTGCTAGCGGCAGCAGCAGAGGGAGAAGGCGCGTCATTGCGCCGCTGATGAAGGGGTCGATAGACCCCTAGTTTTCGTGTATTGAGTGCTGCTGCTGCTGCTGCTGCTGCTGCTGCTGCTGTTGCTGCTGCTGCTGCTGTATCTGCTGTTGTTGCTGCTGCTGTTGTTTCTGCTGCTGCTGCTGCTGCTGCTGCTGCTGCTTGAGGTGTACAGACAGCGGACTACAGCAACAGGTGCCTATACACCTGAGCAGCAGCAAACGCTTGCATGCGTTTTATGTTTCTATTTGTGTAAATTATATTTAATTAATAAATTAATAATAAAATAAAATAAATAAACAAAAAAAAACAGACAAAAAAAGAAATATACACTATACACACCGCCACACCAGCAACCGCCTACAGGGGCCCCACACCGACAGAGTTTTTTGTGTTTTTGTTTGTTTCTTTATAAAAAAAAACAAAAAAAACAAATTAAATAAATTAAATTTATTAATTTTATACAGTAAATAAAGAAAAAAGAGAAAGAAAAAGAACAGATATGTGGCTGAGGGGTTGAGGTGTATGTACACCTCACCGGGCTGTTGCTGCTGT
>NW_013572459.1:7416-7751 GCF_000499745.2 Eimeria mitis
AAAGAACAGATATGTGGCTGAGGGGTTGAGGTGTATGTACACCTCACCGGGCTGTTGCTGCTGTATAATAAAAACAAAAAAACAAAAAAAAAATAAAAACAAAAAAAAATAAAAAACAAATGCATGCAAAGAAACACAACAGCAGCAACAAATATAAATAAAAAAATAAAATATAATAATTATAAAATACTATATCTGCTGCTGCTGCTACGCAGCACCACTTGTTTGTATGTATGCTGCAGCTAGCTGCAGCTAGCTGTAGCTAGCTGCAGCTAGCTGTAGCTAGCTGTAGCTAGCTGTGGCTAGCTGTGGCTAGCTGTGGCTAGCTGTGGCTA
>NW_013572459.1:7851-8242 GCF_000499745.2 Eimeria mitis
AATAAAATACTATATCTTCTGCTGCTGCTACGCAGCACCACTTGTTTGTATGTATGCTGTAGCTAGCTGCAGCTAGCTGTAGCTAGCTGTAGCTAGCTGTGGCTAGCTGTAGCTAGCTGTGGCTAGCTGTGGCTAGCTGTGGCTAGCTGCAGCAGCAACACGCGCTGTTAGCGTTGTCAGTTAAGGGTACAGCAGCAGCAGCAGCAGCAGCAACAAGCAACACGACACGAGCAGCAGCAGCAGCAGCAGCAACTGCTGCTGCTGTTGCTGCTTCTATTGTAACGTGCAGCCCCCAAGGGTTTAGGGTTTAGGGTTTGGGGTGTACAGGCAGCTATGGGGTATAAACAAAGAAATATATATATATATATATATATATATATATATATATATA
>NW_013572459.1:8291-8501 GCF_000499745.2 Eimeria mitis
CAGAAGCCTTTATAAAGAAAAAAAAAGAAGGGAACCCCCCAAAGTGTTGACAGAAACAAACAGAAACAAAACAGCAGCAGCAGCAGCTGCCTGTGTGAGGTCGCTGATAAGGCATCAGCTGCCTAGCACAGGTACACCTGCTGGCTGCTGCTGCTGCTGCTGTTGCTGCTGCTGCTGCTGCTGCAGGTTCTTATTCCCGCTGCAGCAGCA
>NW_013572459.1:8601-8941 GCF_000499745.2 Eimeria mitis
AGTTGCTGCTGCTGCTGCTGCAGCAGCAGCTGCCTGTGTGAGGTCGCTGATAAGGCATCAGCTGCCTAGCACAGGTACACCTTCTGGCTGCTGCTGCTGCTGCTGTTGCTGCTGCTGCTGCTGCTGCAGGTTCTTATTCCCGCTGCAGCAGCAGCAGCAGCAGCAGCAGCAGAAGCAGCAGCAGGAGTTTATAATCTTTGTGCTTGTGCTAGATCGCTCATGGGGCAGCTATGATCTAACACAAACCCAGCTGCTGCAGCTTCTGCTGCTGCTGCTGCTGCAGCAGCACCTTCTGCTGCAGCTCCAGCAGCAGCAGCAGCAGCAGCAGCAGCAGCAGCAG
>NW_013572459.1:9041-9310 GCF_000499745.2 Eimeria mitis
CAGCAGAAGAAGTTTATAGTCTTTGTGCTTGTGCTAGATCGCTGATGGGGCAGCCATGATCAAACACAGACCCAGCTGCTGCTGCTTCTCCTGCAGCAGCAGCAGCTTCTGCTGCTGCTGCTGCTGCACCTTCTGCTGCAGCTTCTGCTGCTGCAGCAGCAGCAGCAGCAGCAGCAGCAGCAGCAGCAGGAGTTTATAATCTTTGTGCTTGTGCTAGATCGCTGATGGGGCAGTTATGATCTAACACAAACCCAGCTGCTGCTGCTTCT
>NW_013572459.1:9410-9623 GCF_000499745.2 Eimeria mitis
TTATAATCTTTGTGCTTGTGCTAGATCGCTGATGGGGCACCTATGATCAAACACAGACCCAGCTGCTGCTGCTTCTCCTGCAGCAGCAGCAGCTTCTGCTGCTGCTGCTGCTGCACCTTCTGCTGCAGCTTCTGCTGCAGCAGCAGCAGCAGCAGCAGCAGCAGCAGGAGGAGTTTATAATCTTTGTGCTTGTGCTAGATCGCTGATGGGGCA
>NW_013572459.1:9723-9964 GCF_000499745.2 Eimeria mitis
ACACCAGCAGCAGCAGCAGCAGCAGCAGGAGGAGTTTATAATCTTTGTGCTTGTGCTAGATCGCTGATGGGGCAGCTGTGTATTTGGTTGTTTATTTTAACTTTACAAAAGAAACCGCCAAAAGAAACAACAAAACAAACAAAAGAATAAAAACGGCTAGAAGGGTTTACTATTATTGCCTGCATACACATACACATACTTTATTTATTTATTTTTTTTTTTTTTTGTTTTTGTTTTTGTT
>NW_013572459.1:10356-11052 GCF_000499745.2 Eimeria mitis
TTTTTTGTTTGCTTGTTTTTTTGCTTTTTTTGGTTTTAGTTGTTTGTTATATTTGTTGCTGTTTTTATTTATTTATTTTTATTTTTATTTATATTTTTATTTATTTATTTATATTTATATTTATATTTATATATATATATATATATATATATATATATAAGAAGGGAGGTAACGACAAATAACACAAAAAGAGACAAAAGGAGACAAAAAAAACACACAAAGACAAACAAAGACAAAAGGAGACAGAAGGAGAGACAGAAGGAGACAAAAGTAAACAAAAAGAGAAATAAAAAGGAGACAAATGTGAACAAAAAAAGACAAAAGTAAACAAAAAAAGACAAAAGGAGACAAGAGGAGACAAAAGGAGACAAAAGGAGACAAAAGGAGACAAAAAGGAGACAAAAAACGAACCATTTGTCCCTCAACAGCAACACCTAGAAACCCCAAAAAAAAGAGAAATAAAAAGGAGACAGCACCAAAACAAAAGGAGACAAACAGAGACAAACCAAAGCAACAAAAGGAGACAAAAGGAGACAGAAACAAACAAAAAAAGAGACAAAAAGGAGACAAAAAAACGAACCATCTGTCCCTCAACAGTAACAGAAAGGGGTTCTGTCTCCTCGCAGGAAACCAACCAAAAACTGCCGCCGCCAGAAATAACACATTTCTTCTTCTCAGCATCAATAGATACTAAAA
>NW_013572459.1:11152-12112 GCF_000499745.2 Eimeria mitis
ACGGCAAATAACACAAAAAGAGACAAAAGGAGACAAACGAAAACACACAAAGACAAACAAAGACAAAAGGAGACAGAAGGAGAGACAAGAAGAAGAGAAAAGGAGACAAAAGGAGACAAAAGGAGACAAAAGGAGACAAAAGTAAACAAAAAAAAGAAAACAAAAGGAGACAAAAGGAGACAAAAAAAAGAAAACAAAAGGAGACAAAAGGAGACAAAAGGAGACAAAAAGGAGACAAAAGGAGACAAAAAGGAGACAAAAAAACGAACCATTTGTCCCTCAACAGTAACACATAGAAACCCCAAAAAAAAGAGAAATAAAAAGGAGACAGCACCAAAACAAAAGGAGACAAAAATAAAAACAAAAGGAGACAAAAATAAAAACAAAAGGAGACAAAAATAAAAACAAAAAGAGACAAAAAGGAGACAAAAAGGAGACAAAAAACGAACCATTTGTCCCTCAACAGTAACAGAAAGGGGTTCTGTCTCCTCACAAGAAACCAACCAAAAACTGCCGCCGCCAGAAATAACACATTTCTTCTTCTCAGCATCAATAGATACTAAAACCCCCTAAACACAAACCCTAAACCCTAAACCCTAAACCCTAAACCCTAGACAAAAGAGAAGAGAGAGAATAGATGATAGAGAGGGGACAGTGCGGGAGATAGGGTGCTTAGTTTTAATACATTTCTTCTTCTCCGCGTCAATAGATACTAAAACACCCTAAACACAAACCCTAAACCCTAAACCCTAAACCCTAAACCCTAAACCCTAAACAGGGAACAGTATACATGAAAAAAATACTACACTAACATATACGGCTAAACTAATTAAAAAAAATTAATAATATTCTCTGCTGCTGCTGCTGCTGCTACTGCTCTTGCTGCTACTGCTGCTGCTACTGTGCTGCTGCTGCTGCTGCTACTGCTGCTGCTGCTACTGCTGCTGCTGCTGCTGCTGC
>NW_013572459.1:12588-12772 GCF_000499745.2 Eimeria mitis
CTGCTGCTGCTGCTGTCTCCTTGGCGAGAAGAGACAGACATTGCGGACCTCTCTTCTTCTCTAAACCCTAATCTAGATGGGCCAGACACAGACATTGAGCTGCTGCTCCCCATCGATAAAGATAAATCACTCAAAGACCTGCGTATACACCCCAAAACCCTAAACCCTAAACCCTAAACCCTAA
>NW_013572459.1:12872-13202 GCF_000499745.2 Eimeria mitis
ATTTGTTAAAACGGCGTTGAAACCTTACTTTAAGGGGCTCTATAAAACCCTAAAAAAGATAAACCCCTCTCCCTAAACCCTAAACCCTAAACCCTAATCCCCCAAACCCTAAACCCTAAACCCTAAACCCTAGCGTACACAGCATCTTCATCGATGAGGGTTTCCATTGCAGGGTTTGGGGTGCTGAGGTGGCTAGCTTGTGAGAGAGGGGGCAGCAGCTCCGAAGCCCTAGAGAGAGGAGTAAGAGAGAGAGAAGATATATCTCTGTCTCCTTCTCTATCTATTCTGTCTCTTTCTCTTTCTCTCTCTTCTCTGTCTCCTTCTCTCTCT
>NW_013572459.1:13302-13518 GCF_000499745.2 Eimeria mitis
GATTTGTTAAAACGGCATTGAAACCGTGCTTTAAGGGGCTCTATAAAACCCCAAAAAAATATAAACCCCTCTCCCTAAACCCTAAACCCTAAACCCTAATCCCCCAAACCCTAAACCCTAAACCCTAGACCCTAGCGTACACAGCGTCTTCATCGATGAGGGTTTCCATTGCAGGGTTTGGGGTGCTGAGGTGGCTAGCTTGTGAGAGAGGGGGCA
>NW_013572459.1:13632-13791 GCF_000499745.2 Eimeria mitis
CTATATACTGATGCTGCTGCTGATGCTGTTTCGCTTGAAGCCAAAGACATCCGGGATAAAGAACCCTCAGATACACCCACAGCCCCTGCAAAACAAACCCTAAACCCTAAACCCTAAACCCTAAACCCTAAACCCTAAACCCTAAACCCTAAACCCTAA
>NW_013572459.1:13891-14176 GCF_000499745.2 Eimeria mitis
ATATATACTGATGCTGCTGCTGATGCTGTTTCGCTTGAAGCCAAAGACATCCGGGATAAAGAACCCTCAGACACACCCACAGCCCCTGCAAAACAAACCCTAAACCCTAAACCCTAAACCCTAAACCCTAAACCCTTAACCCTTGGGATCGTTCCGTAAACCCTAAACCCTAGTTGCACCTTTCTTATATAAATATAATGCTTCTTCACGCCCTTTAAACCCTAAACCCTAAACCCCAAACCCTAAACCCTAAACCCCAAACCCTAAACCCTAAACCCCAAACCC
>NW_013572459.1:14276-14967 GCF_000499745.2 Eimeria mitis
GAATTTCTTATATAAACATAATACCTCTTCATGACTTTTAAACCCTAAACCCTAAACTCCAAACCCTAAACCCTAAACCTCAAACCCTAAACCCTAAACCCCAAACCCTAAACCCTAAACCCCAAACCCTAAACCCTAAACCCTAAACCCTTCTTACTGGCGTAATCTTTTCCACTTTCTAGGACTTGTACATCTGCCTTGGGTATTTTAACTACCTCTGATTTCGTCTGCAACAAAACCCTAAAAATAAAAAATAAAAAAAACAAAAAAAAACAAAAAAAAACAAAAACGATGATACAGTCTCCTTTATCCTGCGGTGTATGTGTACAGCTCAGAGACTGTCAGATGCAGAAAGGGTTTAGGGTTTAGGGTTTAGGGTTTAGGGGGGTTTAGGGTTTAGTTCCACACACAGAAAGAAAGAAAGGAGACAGTTAGCTATTGCAGGAGGAGACAAAAAGAGACATAAATAAACACAAACATATAAATATAAATACATAAATATATAAAACTATAAATGTATAAAAATACAAAACTAAAAATATAAATATAAATACAAATATATGAATCCATAAACAAATATATAAATATATAAATAAATAAATAAATAAATCAATAAATAAATAAACAAATAAATAAAAATAAAAATAAAAATAAAATAAAAATAAAATTAAAAAAAATAAAAAAAAAAAAA
>NW_013572459.1:15067-15275 GCF_000499745.2 Eimeria mitis
GGATTTCGTCTGCAACAAAACCCTAAAAATAAAAAAATAAAAAAAACAAAAAAAAACAAAAAAAAAAACAAAAACGATGGTACAGTCTCCTTTATCCTGTGGTGTATGTGTACAGCTCAGAGACCGTCAGATGCAGAAAGGGTTTAGGGTTTAGGGGGGTTTAGGGTTTAGTTCCACACACAGAAAGAAAGAAAGGAGACAGTTAGCT
>NW_013572459.1:15517-15661 GCF_000499745.2 Eimeria mitis
CGTACGTGAGTTCGTCTCTTTCTACGGCTCTAACATTAGCGATAACTCCTTTGTATCTTCCTTTTTGTATTTTTATTTGTAGTCCCAGCAATGGGTCTTTTTTTTTTATAAATTTATAATTTTGGTGTCTTTGTGCTGCTGCTG
>NW_013572459.1:15761-16312 GCF_000499745.2 Eimeria mitis
TGAGTTCGTCTCTTTCTACAGCTCTAACATTAGCGATAACTCCTTTGTATCTTCCTTTTTGTATTTTAATTTGTAGTCCCAGCAATGGGTCTTTTTTTTTTATAAATTTATAATTTTGGTGTCTTTGTGCTGCTGCTGCTGCTGCTGCTGCTGCTGCTGCTGGTCTTGCTGCAGCAGCAGCAGCAGCAGCAGCAGCAGGGTGCAGCAGCTGTGCTTTGTTTAAGGGTTTAGGTGTTTTAAAGAGTCTATCAGCAGCAGCAACAACTACAGTTGCTGCTGCAGCAGCAACAACACCAGCATTCTCTCTCTTTGACTTTATACGCACAAATACAGTATCTCTCCATATATGTATTACTTGGCCTGGCTCTGTTAACCCCACACTCGATCCCGGCCCCACAGAACTCGATCCCAACAACCCCACACTCGATCCCGGCCCCACAGAACTCGATCCCAACAACCCCACACTCGATCCCGACCCAGTCCCCGACCCCACACTCGATCCCAACAACCCCACACTCGATCCCGGCCCTATAGAACTCGATCCCAGGCCG
>NW_013572459.1:16412-16925 GCF_000499745.2 Eimeria mitis
TGCCCCGACCCCGACCCCACACTCGATCCCAACAACCCCACACTCGATCCCGGCCCTATAGAACTCGATCCCAGGCCGCTCCCTATCCCTTTACATATACATGTGGGGTTGTTGTTGCATCCTCTACATAAAGGAGAAACGGTGTTGTTTTTTTCTATGGTTCTATGGTATGCATCTGCTGCTACTTGTAGATCTGTATATATTTTATTATTTATTTGTGTTGCTTGTGTATATATTATTGTATTTTTTTCCGTCAATACACGTATATTTCTCCCTGTGGGGTCTATATATACTAATACACCCTTAACCCCACTACATAGCTCAATAAAAGTTAATAAACTAAACCCTCGTACACTCACTAAACCCTCCTCCCCGCTTATAGATTGAGGGGCATGGGTAAGAGATTCTAATAAACATTTAAACTGAAACACACACACACAAACAACACACTAAACCCTAAACCCTAAACCCTAAACCCTAAACCCTAAACCCTAAACCCTAAACCCTAAACCC
>NW_013572459.1:17110-19114 GCF_000499745.2 Eimeria mitis
TGATGTATAAAGACAATAATTTATATATAATAATAAATTATATAAAATAAATAATATGTAATAAAACAATATAAGACAAAGAATAAACCCCAAACCCTAAACCCTAAACCCTAAACCCTAAACCCTAAACCCTAGAAAGAACGAAAAAAAGAGAAAGATACATGATTAGATAGAGAAAAAGAAGGAGAATAAAACAGAGAATAAGAAAACAAACAAAAGAATAAAAAATAAAACAATACCTCTGAATAAGTAGACGGAGAAAAGATGGTTGCTACGAGGGTTTGGGGGTCTATGTGTGTTACTAAACCACTCCGCCCCGCGTTCACCCCATACACCGCACGCACTGCCTCCCCCTCCTTGAAATCCTTTCTTATCTCTGATGTCTGTATAAATATAAATAAATAAATAAATAAATAAATATAAATAAATATATAAATAAATAAACAAATAAATAAATAAATGTATATAAATATAAATATATATAAATACAATATACATATATAAACAGATATATTTTTATTTGTCTTTGTACTTATTTCTGATGTCTGTATAAATATAAATAAATAAATAAATAAATAAATATAAATAAATAAATATAAATAAATAAATATATATATATATATATATATATACATAAATATATATAAATACAATATACATATATAAACAGATATATTTCTGTATTTCGTATTTGTACTTATATCTGATGCCTGTATAAATATATATATAAATAAATATAAATAAATAAATATAAATATAAATATATATAAATATAAATATATATAAATACAAATACAAATAGAAATATGTATGTTTATATATGTCGCTAGTGTAGGTGTAGAATATGCATGCAAATATAAATATATATATGAATATAAATATACAAATATAAATACATATATATATATATATATATATATATATATATATATATGTTTATATAAATTATTATATATTATTTATCATTTATTACATTTATTATTTATTAAATTTATTATTTATTATTTATAATTAATTTTTACTTTTTAGGGTTTAGGGTTTAGGGTTTAGGGTTTAGGGTTTGTACCTTGAGTTGTATATCCCCAAAGTTGGCGTCATCGAGAGAGACCCGAATTTGTTTATCTTTTTCTTGTTCCTGGCTGCTAGGTAAACCACTAACTCTCCCCCTCAAACCCTGCAGCTCCCCCTGCAGCAGCAGCAGCAGCAGCAGCAGCAGCAGCAGCAGCAGCAGGTGGAGGGTTTGGCGGTGGTTGTGGTGTTTTTGTGGTTTTTGTTTTGGGTTTATACACGCTTTTATTGTATTTTTCTAGGGTTTAGGGTTTAGGGTTTAGGGTTTAGGGTTAGTTTTGTTTGTAGGTGGTATATAGAGAAGATATATAAAAGGAAACAAAAAATAAAAAAGAAAAAGAGACAGAAAAGGAGACAGATAAGGAGACAAAGAAAGACAAAAGGAGACATAAAAAGAAAAAGAAAAAGGAGAGAGATGAGAGAGACAGAAAAAGAAGAAATAAAATAAAAAAGAAGAGACAAAAGAAAAAAGGAGACAGAAAAAAAAGAGACATAAAAAGAAAAAAGAAAAAAGAAAGAATAAACAAATAAGAAAATAAAAAAGAGAAAAAATAAATAAAAAATAAAAATAAAAAAGGAGACAGAACAAAAGAATAAACGAGGAATAAAAGAGAAGAAAAAAGAATAAAAATAAATAAAAAAAATAAAAATAAAAATAAAAAAAAATAAAAAAGGAGACAGAAGAATGCTTGCCTGTGTGATAATAATTTTGTCTCCCAAACGAAAAGAGCTCCGCTGCTGCCGCAACATCTTATGTAAGGAAGAGTGAGCTGTATAAACATAAATAAATAAATAAATAAATAAATAAATATAAATAAATAAATAAATAAATATATATCTATATATATATATATATATATATATATATAGATAAATATATATCAATAGATAGATAGATAGATAGATAATGTAAGGAAGAGTGAGCTGTATAAATAA
>NW_013572459.1:19214-19290 GCF_000499745.2 Eimeria mitis
GAAGAAAGAGACAGAAAAAGAAGAAATAAAATAAAAAAGAAGAGACAAAAGAAAAAAGGAGACAGAAAAAAAAGAG
>NW_013572459.1:20543-22124 GCF_000499745.2 Eimeria mitis
TATTATATTTATATAATACAATAATTTATGTTGTATTATATAATATAAAGAGACATAAAAAAACAAAGAAAACAGATAAAGAGACAGAAAATGAGACAGAAAAAAGAGGAGAAAAAGGAGACGAATAAAACAAACAAATAAAATAAATAAATAAAATAAATAAACAAAATAAATAAATAAATAAATAAAGAAAACAAAGACAAACCCGTAAATTCGTCTCTGGTATCAATCCCTGCTCTACTATAAAGAAACATAAAAAAACAAAGAAAACAGATAAAGAGACAGAAAAAGAGACAGAAAAAAGAGGAGAAAAAGGAGACAAATAAAATAAATAAATAAAATAAATAAATAAATAAAAAACAAAGACAAACCCGCAAATTTAACCGTCCCTGGTATCAATCCTTGCTCTACTTGCCCCCCACTCGAGTCAACTTTATTTCTATCAAAAAATTTTTTTTCGGGTCGATTTGCTTTTTTGTTAAAACTTGTTGACGATGAGGCCCCATGCTGCATGCATAAATATAAATAAATAAATAAATATAAATAAATATAAATAAATAAATATAAATATAAATATAAATAAATAAATATAAAGAGAATTGTTTATTTAGCTTTTTAGTTTTAGTTGTGTAGTTTTGCTGTTTTTATTTATTTTTTTGTTAATACTTGGAGACGATGAAGACCCATGCTGCATGCATAAATATAAATAAATAAATAAATACAAATATAAATAAATATAAATATAAATAAATATAAATAAATAAATAAATATATAAAAATAAAAAGAGAAGTAAACATAGAAGACAATCAAAACAAAAAAACCAAGTGGTAAATAAATAAACAAACAAAAAAATAAAAAAACAAAAAGGAAAAAAATAAACAAACAAAAAAAAAACAAAACAAACAAGCAAACTAACTAACTAAATAAACAAATAAATAAATAAACAAATAGATAAATAAACTTACACTACTTTTATCGAGTAAAAAAGCTAAGTCGATGCAGGGGATGATAGACATACAAAAAAACAAAAAAACGAAAAAACAAAAAAAAAACAAAAAACAAAAAAATAAAAAACAAAACAAACAAAACAAACAAACTAAACAAACAAACAAACAAAATAAATAAATAAAAAAATAAATAAATAAATAAATAAATAAAAAAATAAATAAATAAATAAACCTACACTACTTTTATCGAGTAAAAAAGCTAAGTCGATGCGGGGGATAAGACGAACGGTAACATAGAGGGCTTGCTCATCAGCAGCAACAATCTGCGCGAGGTCACCTGCATATACACCCCAAATATATATTTATTTTTTTTTTATTTGTTTTGTTTTATTTATTTTTTTATTTGTTTTGTTGATTTTGTCTGTGTTTGAGTTGTTTGTTTGTTTATACAGTTTTCTAGACACTGGGGAGAAAGGAGATAAGAAAAAAGAAAAAAAGGAGACATTGCAAATATATATATATATATATATATATGTATATATATATATGTATATATATATATGTATATATATATATATATACATGTATATATATATATATATATATATATATATATATATATATATATATATA
>NW_013572460.1:0-151 GCF_000499745.2 Eimeria mitis
TGCTGCTGCTGCTGCTGCTGCTGCTGCTGCTGCTGCTGCTGCTGCTGCTGCTGCTGCAGTTGCTGCTGCTATGATGAAGGCCCGCAGCAAAAGCAGGAGGAGCAGCAGGCAGCCGCCAGTGTCTTTGCAGCAGCAAGGAGAGAGCAGCAAC
>NW_013572460.1:251-2005 GCF_000499745.2 Eimeria mitis
AGTTGCTGCTGCTGCAGTTGCTGCTGCTGTGATGGAGCTCCGCAGCAAAAGCAGGAGGAGCAGCAGGCAGCCGCCAGTGTCTTTGCAGCAGCAAGGAGAGAGCAGCAACAAGCTGCAGCACTTGCTGCTGTTGCTGCTGTTGCTGCTGCAGTTGCTGCTGTTGTTGCTGCAGCTGTTGCTGTTGCTGCTGCTGCTGCTGCTGCAGCAGCAGCTCAACACACCAACGAGCAGCACGAGAAAACCTGCTGGCGTCAGCGGGAGCAACGAACTCCTCTATAAACCTGCTGCTGCTGCTGCTGCTGCTGCTGCTGCTGCTGCTGCTGCTGCTGGCGGAAAGATAGTGGGGTTTGTGTGTTGCTACTGTTGTTGCTGCTGCTGCTGCTGCTGCTGTTGCTGCTGTTGCTGCTGCAGTAGAAGCTGGAGCAGGCACACGTTGATGAGCAGCAGCAGAAAGGGAATGAGGTGTTGCTGCTTCTCCTGCTGTTGCTGCTGCTGCTGCTGCTGCTGCTGCTGTTGCTGCTGCTGTTGCTGTTGCTGCTGCAGTGATGCGTGCTGCAGCAGCAGCAGCAGCAGGCCGAGGGAAATGACGGGTAGAAACAGCAGCAGGTAGTCTGCTGCTGCTGCTGCAGCAAACAGCAAATTCCCACTTTCTTACATTTTGTTTATACTGCTGCAGCAGCTGCTGCCAGCTGCTGCTGCAGTAGTTACATCCTGCTGCTGCTTCTCCTCCTTCTCCCGCTGCTCCTGCTGCTCCTGCTGCTGCTGCTGCTGCTGCTGTGTGGGTTGCTGCATGCTGCTGCAGCAGCTGCACCAGACGAGTCACTGGCAGCAAGAAAGACAACAGAGCAGCACTTTGCTTCTCTGCTGCTGCTGCTGCTGCTGCTGCTGCGCCTCGAAATACCCCCTGCTGCTGCTGCTGCTGCTGCTGCTGCTGAGGGAGGCCCCAATCTGCTGCAGCAGCATCGCTAGCTGCGTATGCAATGCATGCAGCAGCAGCAGCAGCAAACCAGCAGCAACTTGTGCTGCAGTTGCTGCTGCTGCTGCAGCTGCAGCAAGGTATCACCAACGCCTCCCTGTTGCTGCTGCTGCTGCTGCTGCTGCTGCTGCTACTTCCGTATCTGTCGACATCATCCAGCAGCAGCTGCTGCTGCTGACGTAGCTGCTGCTGCTGCTGCTGCTGCTGCTGCAGCTGCTGCAGCTGATCTGCTGCAGCAGCAACAGCCGGAATCAGGGCCTTCGTAATTTTTAGGGAATTAGCAGCAAACCAAAAACTCCTAAGCCAGAACGTTCTGCTGCTGCTGCTGCTGCTGTTGCTGCTGCTGCTGCTGCTGCTGCTGCTGTCTTGCAGCAGCAGCAAACAGTGGGAGAGCTTTCGGTCGCATGCAGCAGCAACAAGGGGGGCCCCCAGCTGCCACTGCCAGAGCAATGAGCTGCTGTTTACATCAACAAGCTGCAGTGTTGCTGCTGCTGCTGCTGCTGCTGCTGCTGCTGCTGCTGCTGCTGCTGCTGGCGCTGCTGCTGCTGCTGCTGCTGCTGCTGCTGCTGCGTCAGCACTATGGCTCCAGCAAAGAAGCAAATGGGGGGCTACAAAAGCTAGACGTCCCCCTATAGAACATTTCTGCTGCCCTGCTGCTGCTGCTGCTGCTGCTGCTGCTGCTGTGCCTGCTTCGCCGCCGCTGCTGCTGCTGCTGCTGCTGCTGCTGCTGCTGGTTGCTGCAGCGTGCTGCAGCCGCAGCGTTGCTAGGACCCGGCCC
>NW_013572460.1:2105-2567 GCF_000499745.2 Eimeria mitis
GCTGCTGGTTGCTGCAGCGTGCTGCAGCCGCAGCGTTGCTAGGACCCGACCCTCGGTGTCTGCCACCCACAGCCGCCCCCCTGGTCTTGCTGCGAATATACCCAGCTGCTGCTGCTGCTGCTGCTGCTGCTGCTGCTGCTGCTGCTGTTGCTGCTGCTGGTGCTGGTGGAGGAGGGCGTAGGGGATGGGAGCAGCAGCAGCAACATGAGGCCCGACGTGCGGTTTGCTGCCGATTGCATGCACTGCAGCAGCAGCAGCAGCAGCAGCAGCAGCAGCAGATGACTTTCTCAATGCAGCAGCAGGCAGCAGCAGATTGCGAGTTGCTGCAGATATCAGCAGCAGCAAACCGCTGCTGCACCACACTGTTTCTAGTGCATGCAAAGGCCCCACAATGCTGCTGCTGCTGCTGCTGCTGCTGCTGCTGCTGCTGCTGTTGCTGCTGCTGCTGTTGCTGCTGCTGCT
>NW_013572460.1:2667-2773 GCF_000499745.2 Eimeria mitis
TACTGTTTCTAATGCATGCAATGGCCCCACAATGCTGCCGCTGCTGCTGCTGCTGCTGCTGCTGTTGCTGCTGCTGCTGCTGCTGCTGTTGCTGCTGCTGCTGCTG
>NW_013572460.1:2873-2941 GCF_000499745.2 Eimeria mitis
CTGCTGCTGCTCAAGAGACAGTGGGGCCCTTCTTGCTTCCTCAGGGACCACCACAGCGGCAGCTCCCG
>NW_013572460.1:3041-3607 GCF_000499745.2 Eimeria mitis
CAAGAGACAGTGGGGCCCTTCTTGCTTCCTCAGGGACCACCACAGCGGCAGCTCCCGCGCTCTGCTGCTGCTGCTGCTGCTGCTGCTGCTGCTGCTGCTGCTGCTGCTGCTGCCTGGTGGGGTTGTTGTTCTATGCAGCAGCACACGGGTGCGCCAGAGGTTTCCTGCTGCGTCTCCATAGAAGACACAGAATTCTGCTGCTGCTGCTGCTGCTGCTGCTGCTGCAACTGCTGCTGCTGCTGCTGCCGGAGGAGCAGCAAGGGCGCCTGCATCTTCGCTTGCAGCGACGCAAGTGATTGGTGCTGCTGCTGCTGCTGCTTCTGCTGCTGCTGCTGCTGCTGCTGCTGCTGCTTCTGCTGCTGGTGCTGCTGCTGTTGAGGTGTTGCTGCTGATCAGCACAAAGTCTCTGGTGCTGCTGAAAGTCATGAAGCTACTGCTGCTGCTGCTGCTGCGATTGCTGCTGCTGCTGCAGCATGCGAGCTGCTGCTGCTGCTGCTGCTGCTGCTGCAGCGGCAGCAAGCTGCTGCTGTCGTCGAAAGCAGCAAACATTACAGCAGCAAAATAAA
>NW_013572460.1:3707-4329 GCF_000499745.2 Eimeria mitis
GGTGTTGCTGCTGATCAGCACAAAGTCTCTGGTGCTGCTGAAGGTCATGAAGCTGCTGCTGCTGCTGCTGCTGCTGCGATTGCTGCTGCTGCTGCAGCATGCGAGCTGCTGCTGCTGCTGTTGCTGCTGCTGCAGCGGCAGCAAGCTGCTGCTGTCGTCGAAAGCAGCAAACATTACAGCAGCAAAATAAAACAAACGACCAGCTGTGTCTCCGATCAGCAGCAAGACAGGCCGCGCTCCATCGCTGCTGCCTGCTGCTGCTGCTGCTGCTGCTGTTGCTGCTGTTGCTGCTGCTGTGATAAACCGCAAGCATGAAATGCCTGCAGCAGCAGCAGCAGCAGGAGCAGCAGCTGCAGCGGCAGCAGCAGCAGCAGGAGCAGCAGCAGCAGTCCCCTTCCCTGTGTCTCCGTATGTCTCCAGCTTCTGCTGCTGCTGCTGCTCCTCGGGTGCAGCAGCAGCAGCAGCAGAACAGGAAGCAGCAGCAGCAGCAGCAGCAGCAGTGCAAGGCGGCAGCAGCAAACGAGCAATTGGCTGCATCGGATGCATTGGGTGACGGCGCCTGCAGCAGCAGCAACAGCAGCAGCAGCAACAGCAGCAGCAGCAGCAGCAGCAGCAACAGCAA
>NW_013572460.1:4367-5554 GCF_000499745.2 Eimeria mitis
CAAAACACACGAACTGTAAGTGAGTACAACAGCAGCAGCAGTCTGTGGTTGCTGCAGCTTCAGCAGCAACAGAAGATAGACAACTCAGAAGCAACAGCAAGAACAGCAACAGCAGCAGCAGCAGGAGCAGCAACAGCAGCACCAGCAGCAACAGCAGCAGCAACAGCAGCAGCAACAGCAGCACCAGCAACAGCAGGCAGCACCAACAGGAACAACATGAACGCCAGCAGCAACAGCAACAGCAGCAGCAGCAGCTGCTGCTGCTGCTGCAGCTCCAACAGCAGCAGCAGCAGCAGCAACAGCAGCAGCAGCAGCAGCAGCAGCAGCAGCAAATTACCTCAGCAGCAGCACTACTCCCTCGCTGCTGCCAACAGCAACGAGGCTATCAACAGCAGCAACACATGTTGCTGCAGCAGCAGCACCTTCATTTCTGCTGCTGCTGCTGCTGCTGCTCTTTTGTTGCTGTTCATCCTCACCAACACCAGCAGCAGCAGCAGCAGCAGCAGGAGCTGCTGCTGCTGCTGCTGCTGCGTTGTCTACACTCGGAGACCTGCTGCTGCTGCGCTGCAGCAAATACAGCGGAAATGTCTCACAAAATTCAAAGTGAGCAACACCACGCAACATGCTGCTGCTGCTGCTGCTGCAGCTGCTGCTGCTGCTGCTGCTAGAGCAGCAGACAGCAGATTGCCGCTGCTTCTCCTGCTGCTGCTGTTGCTGTTACTGCGGTTGCTGCTGCTGCTGCGTTACTGCTGCTGCTGCTGCTGCTGCTGTCAAAAGAAGCTGCTGCAGCTGCCGCTGCAGTCAACAGGCTGCTGCTGCTGCTGCTGCTGTTGCTACTGCTGCTGCTGCTGCTGCTGCTGGCGGCAACATGCTGCTGCCACCGTTGCTGCTGCTGCAGCCGGAGATGTCCTTGCAGTATAAATAATGTAGCTCGTGCTGCTGCTGCTGCAGTTGCTGCTGCTGCTGTTATTGCTGCTGCTGTTGCTGCTCCTGCTGCTGTTGCTGCTGCTGCTGACTCTCTTGCTTCATGCCCGACCACTCATGCTGCAGCAGTTGCTGCTGCGGTTGTTGCTTCTGCAGCAGTTGCTGCTGCGGTTGTTGCTGCTGCTGCTGTTGCTTCTGTTGCAGTTGCTGCTGCTGCAGTTGCTGCTGCTGTCCTAAAGGGAGGCTTTGGCTCGTTCTGAGGC
>NW_013572461.1:0-134 GCF_000499745.2 Eimeria mitis
TTTTTAATATTTATTTATTTTATTTATTTCTTTATATTAATTTATTTTTTATACTACATTTATAAAAAAAAATTTATTTATTTATTTATTTATTTATTTTTTTTTTTTTTTTTTTTTTTTTTTTTTTTTTTTTT
>NW_013572461.1:234-446 GCF_000499745.2 Eimeria mitis
TGTTCGTTTCTCTTTACTTAATTATCATATTTATATTTATTTCAGTTTTTTGTTTATATATTTTTTTACATTTTTTAATATTTATTTATTTTATTTATTTCTTTATATTAATTTATTTTTTATACTACATTTATATATTTACATTTATTTATTTATTTATTTATTTATTTATTTTTTTTTTTTTTTTTTTTTTTTTTTTTTTTTTTTTTTTT
>NW_013572461.1:546-774 GCF_000499745.2 Eimeria mitis
AAGACTTCAACCCTAAACCCTAAACCCTAAACCCTAAACCCTAAACCCTAATTTGTAAACCCTAAACCCTACTTCCTAGATCCTAAACCCTAAACCCTAAACCCTAAAGCAACGTAAAGACCTATTTTGTATGCCTGCAGATTCATCCCCTTAAACCCTAAACCCTAAACCCTAAACCCTAAACCCTCATATTTAGATAATTATAAAGAAAGAAAATAAAAATATATA
>NW_013572461.1:874-1265 GCF_000499745.2 Eimeria mitis
GACTTTAACCCTAAACCCTAAACCCTAAACCCTAAACCCTAAACCCTAATTTCTAAACCCTAAACCCTACTTCATAGATCCTAAACCCTAAACCCTAAACCCTAAAGCAACGTAAAGACCTATTTTGTATGCCTGCAGATTCAACCCCTTAAACCCTAAACCCTAAACCCTAAACCCTCATATTTAGATAATTATAAAGAAAGAAAATAAAAATATATAAACCTGCATATACACCCTAGCTACTACGGCTTTTGTATATCTTGGGGTGTATATACACCTCAGATAAAAACAAAATTACATTTTTATTTATTTTTTTTCTTTTTTTTATTTCTTCTCTCTGCTTTATTCTTTTTTATTGTTGTCTTCGTCGGTATATATATATATATATATA
>NW_013572461.1:1365-1641 GCF_000499745.2 Eimeria mitis
TATAATAAAGTTGGGGTTTAGGGTTTAGGGTTTAGGTCTCTATCAACGTACGACCCCCAAACCCTAAACCCTAAACCCTAAACCCTAATGAAGCACTTTCGGTGCTTTATATGAATACACAAATAACTTATTCTATCTCTCTGATAGGGGGTTAGGGTGTTGAGGCTATAGATTCTAGGGTTTAACTCTGCGAGGGTTTAGGGTTTAGGGTTTAGGGTTTAGGGTTTGTGTTACATCTAGGGTTTAGGGGGTTTTAGGGTTTAGGGTTTATATTTA
>NW_013572461.1:1741-2340 GCF_000499745.2 Eimeria mitis
TCTCTATCAGCGTACGACCCCCAAACCCTAAACCCTAAACCCTAAACCCTAAACCCTAAACCCTAATGAAGCACTTTTGGTGCTTTATATGAATACACAAAAAACTTTTTCTATCTCTCTGGTAGGAGGTTAGGTTGTTGAGGTTATATATTCTGGGGTTTAACTCTGCGAGGGTTTAGGGTTTAGGGTTTGTGTTACATCTAGGGTTTAGGGGGTTTTAGGGTTTAGGGTTTATATTTATTTAATTTGTGGTGAGTAGTGACTTGGTTGAGGGTTTAGGGTTTAGAGACGCGACAGAAGCCCGGGGGTTTGAGGGTTTCAGATCCAGGATCTAGGGTTTAGGGTTTAGGGTTTAGGGTTTAGGGTTTAGGGTTTGTGTGCGTTGCTGCGGGAGCAGCTGAGCTCGTAGGAGTTTAAATTTTGTATCAATGAAGATGAAAATAGATAAAAAAGAAGAAAATAAATAAAAATAAAAAATAAAAAGAAGAAAAGCAACAAAAATTTATACAGAAGCTGCAGCAGGCAGAGTCCCCCTCAACCGAGCCGCTGCTGTTGGGGTGTATGTACACCTCAGTGTGTTGTTTTTTTTTCTGCATGCG
>NW_013572461.1:3659-3847 GCF_000499745.2 Eimeria mitis
GGGTTTATATGTACATGCCCATCATTTGCTTTCTCTGTAGCGCCATTCACCTCTATATACATCTCTACATACATATCCATCTACATATATATATATATATATATATATATATACATATATATATTAGGGTTTAGGGTTTAGGGTTTAGGGTTTAGGGTTTAGGGTTTGTTGCAGGTTATAGTTTACCG
>NW_013572462.1:0-237 GCF_000499745.2 Eimeria mitis
GAGGCAATCCCAACGTTACCGCTATTCGAATACAAGACAGATTGAATGCTTTCTGCGAACCGCAATTAGCTTCATAGCAGTCCGGTGCCGTTTCCGTGTTGCGCAATAGCTACACAGTGCGTTGCGGGGTCCTCGCTATTGCTATTTTCTACAGGCCCCGCTCCCTGCCTAAGTCGGAAAACCACCATCATAACTAGCCGGCCAAATAGCCAACGCTGTTAAGCGTTTGACACAAAT
>NW_013572462.1:337-979 GCF_000499745.2 Eimeria mitis
CTTGCCTAGTCGCTGCTGCCTCCCAACACCGGGTGCGCTGCAGGTGCACTCCCACTAGTTTGCTGAGCTCGGCCGCCACGTCAGGCTCTGTCCTACCATCGCATATCGCAACGCCCAAGCATGCCGCCCCATGCAGACACCAAATACAAGCACGGTAAAAGCAAAACGGGCTACCACGCCCCACACCGGATCTCCACAAATCCGCATGCAAGCACACACGCGCCCACGCTTGCAGCCAAACATTTCGAACACTAACAACACCGTAGTCGGGGAGAACACCTGCAGCTGTCCGGGATAGCGTACTTCCTGAGCGAATCGGCAGCGTCTATGTGCGAGAAAGCCTTGCCACACTGCGGCAGTAGGCGCGCCCACGTGAACTGCATAACCCGACGACCCCTACGCATGCAACATCCGTTCCTCTCTCCATAATACTGCGGATGCGCCGATCAGCAGAAGCAGCTAAAGTCAACCAAGGCAGCGGAACCAAGAGCATGCTCAATACACACTTGATGCAGCTGACTGCATTGGGGGCCTCTGTTGTATCGCGCCGTGTTAGGGGTCTGATGAGAATTCAGCGCGTTCACGACATGCTTGACGCATCACATGAGTGCAGGTCGACGGCCTACGCCCTATATTCCGATT
>NW_013572462.1:1079-1397 GCF_000499745.2 Eimeria mitis
CAGAGCATGCTTAATACACACTCAATGCAGCTGACTGCATTGGGCGCCCTGTTGTATCGCGCCGTGTTAGGGGTCTGATGAGAATCCAGCGCGTTCACGACATGCTTGACGCATCACATGAGTGCAGGTCGACGGCCTACGCCCTATATTCCGATTCCTACCCTGTTGCAGTGCCCAGCTCCAGTAAATTCCGACGAGGAGCACGATCAAGGCACGACGAGCTGCCCAACCTTCTTACATAGCCACACAGGGTGTTTTGCAGACCCCCTTCCATTTCACGTGTCCACTGTGCACAAGTGTATACACGCCGTCAGGTGA
>NW_013572462.1:1497-1584 GCF_000499745.2 Eimeria mitis
GCACTCCCACTAGTCCCCTGAGCTCGGCCGCCACGTCAGGCTCTGTCTCACATGCGCATATCGCAACGCCAAAACATTCTCCCCCTG
>NW_013572462.1:1684-3742 GCF_000499745.2 Eimeria mitis
AGATCAAGGCACGACGAGCTGCCAAACCTTCTTACATAGCCACGCCGAGAATCTGAAGGCATGTACACAACCATCCATGTCTGCCATGAAATAACTTCAGACCCGATAGCACCATGCCTGCGTACAGCAAACTTGTTTGCTATTGAGAGAGTAGTTCCTGGAACAAACGGCCCCCCATTGTAACGTCAGAGAAGGCTTAGCCACACCACGGAGGCACGAGCTTGCAACGTCAGGTCCATGCAGACATAGGGTGTTTTGCAGACCCCCTTCCATTTCACGTATCCACTGTGCACAAGTGTATACACGCCGTCAGGTGAACAGCCCGGAGTAATGACCGTGCGGCATTCCCAACGAGACCTCTATTCGAATACAAGACAGCTTAAATGCTTCCTACGAACAAACATCAGACGCATGGCGTTCCGGTGCCGTTTCCGTGTTGCGCAATAGCTACACAGTGCGTTGCGGGGTCTTCGCTATTGCTATTTTCTACACGCCCCGCTCCTTTCCTACACAGGCGGGCCTGCATCAAAACTAACCGGCCGGATACCCAACGCTGCTAAGCGTTTGACACAAATCGTTGCCTAGTCGCTGCTGCCTCGTAACACCGGGTGCGCTGCAGGTACACTCCCACTAGTTCGCTGAGCTCGGCCGCCACGTCAGGCTCTGTCTCACATGCGCATATCGCAACGCCAAAACATTCTCCCCCTGTAAACACCAAACACGAGCACGGTAAAAGCAAAACGGGCTACCGCGCCCCACACCGGACCCCCACGAATCTGCATGCAAGCACGCACACGTCTAGGCTTGCAGCCAAACACTTCGAACACTAGCAGCACCATACCAGGGGAGAACAGCTGCTGCTGGCCGTGCGGGAGTACTTTCTGAGCGAATCGGCAGTGTGCGTGTTAGGGAAGGGCTTGCCACATCGCGGCAGTAGGCGCGCCCACGTGAACAGCATAACCCAACGGCCCTTACGCACGCAACATCCGTACGTCTCTCCGTAGTACTGCGAATGCGCCGATCAGCAGAAGCAGCTAAAGTCAACCAAGGCAGCGCAACCAAGAGAATGCTCAATACACACTCAATGCAGCTGACTGCATTGGGCGCCCCTGTTGTATCGCGCCGTATTAGGGGTCTCACGAGAGTCTAACGCGTTCACGACATGCTTGATGCATCACATGAGTGCAGGTCGACGGCCTACGCCCTATATTCCGATTCCTACCCTGTTGCAGTGCCCAGCTCCAGTAAATTCCGAAGAGGAGCACGATCAAGGCACGACGAGCTGCCAAACCTTCTTACATAGCCACGCCGAGAATCTGAAGGCATGTACACACCCATCCATGTCTGCCATGAAACAACGTCAAACCCCACAGCACCATGCCTACGTAGAGCAAACGTGTTTGCTATTGAGAGAGCAGTTCCTGGAACAAACGGCCCCCCATTGTAACGTCAGAGAAGGCTTAGCCACACCACGGAGTCACGAGCTTGCAACGTCATGTCCATGCAGACATAGGGTGTTTTGCAGACCCCCTTCCATTTCACGTGTCCACTGTGCACAAGTGTATACACGCCGTCAGGTGAACAGCCCGGAATAATGTCCGTGAGGCATTCCCAACGTTACCTCTATTCGAATACAAGACAGATTAAATGCTTCCAACTAACGAAAATCAGCCGGATGGCGTTCCGGTGCTGTTCTCGTGTTGCGCAATAGCTACACAGTGCGTTGCGGGGTCCTCGCTATTGCTATTTTCTACAGGCCCCGCTCCCTGCCTAAGTCGGGCAACCACCATCATAACTAGCCGGACAAATAGCCAACGCTGCTAAGCGTTTGACACAAATCGTTGCCTAGTCGCTGCTGCCTCCCAACACCGGGTGCGCTGCAGGTACACTCCCACTAGTTTGCTGAGCTCGGCCGCCACGTCAGGCTCTGTCTTACCACCGCATATCGCAACGTTCAAGCATGCCGCCCCATGCAGACACCAAATACAAGCACGGTAAAAGCAAAAAGACCTACCACGCCCCACACCGGATCTCCACAAATCCGCATGCAAGCACGCA
>NW_013572462.1:3842-4025 GCF_000499745.2 Eimeria mitis
GGCTTGCAGCCAAACATTTCGAACACTAACAACACCGTAGTCGGGGAGAACCCCTGCAGCTGTCCGGGATATCGTACTTCCTGGGCGAATCGGCAGCGTCTATGTGCGAGAACGCCTTGCCACACTGCGGCAGTAGGCGCGCCCACGTGAACTGCATAACCCGACGACCCCTACGCATGCAAC
>NW_013572462.1:4125-5553 GCF_000499745.2 Eimeria mitis
CGCTTGCAGCCAAACATTTCGAACACTAACAACACCATAGTCGGGGAGAACCCCTGCAGCTGTCCGGGATAGCGTACTTCCTGGGCGAATCGGCAGCGTCTATGTGCGAGAAAGCCTTGCCACACTGCGGCAGTAGGCGCGCCCACGTGCACTGCATAACCCGACGACCCCTACGCATGCAACATCCGTTCCTCTCTCTATAGTACTGCGGATGCGCCGATCAGCAGAAGCAGCTAAAGTCAACCAAGGCAGCGGATCCAAGAGAAAGCTTAATGCACACTGAATGCAGCTGACTGCATTGGGGATCCTTGTCGAATCGTGCCGTGTTAGGGGTTGAATCTAAAGCGTTCAAGGCATGTTTGACGCATCACATGAGTGCAGGTCGACAGCCTGCGCCCTGCTTTCCCATGCCTACCATGTTGTACTACCAAGGACCCTTCTTCGTGAATTGTTGAACTCGGATGACAGACAATGAGTAACGCGTTCACAAGTTGCACCTACTACAAATTCACCGCAGCCTAATACGTCGCAACACCAGAAGCATTTGCCTGCAGCATCACCTCGGCTGCCTTGTAGATTACTTGATTGGCACACAATGTTCCACTGATGCTGCGCGCTCTCGTCCAACAGCCATGATCAATTTCGCTAACCGCTGCACCCCTTCTCGCCCTGCGCTACTCCTGTTACTGGCGAAATGTGTTCCGTCATGCGAAATGTGTTCCTTCATACATTACATGAGCGGACTGGCAGTCAACAGTACTAGACGGTTGGCACACGTCACTGCTTAGCCTACACTGCCCTGTAATACATATTACGCTGCACATACACTGTTGCACTAACTCCGTCACATGGGGAGGACCCTATCTCTGCGCCAAAACATCCCGATACAGTAGATGCTAAAGACCAACATGGTGAAGCCCAAGCAAGCTACCACGACATTTCACACTCCACCATCATGCGTACCCATAATGCATCTCCACGCATGCAACTCTCCATCCCTGCCTCGTCTCATACACGCTGATAGGTTACGGTATCCATAACCGCCCAGAAACACTGAATATGCCTGACGTCTTTCACACTTGCAACGAGCTGACCTAATTGATGCGCAGTTCTCCCCATCCCAACTGGCATATTTTCATATGCATACTTCCTGTCCAAAAGTGAGCAATCGCAACACCAGACGTTTCGCGTCACTACAGAGGAAGACGCAGACGCGCAAACTCCAAATCCCAAGAAGCCCACACATGCAAATCCCCTAACTCTCCACAGCAGCCTGCAGATGCGCCGGTCGCTACACGCACCACACGTCAACCAATCCAAACGAACAGAGCCCAAACCTAATCCGAATTGCAAGACAGTGCGGCTGCCGACCCATGGGGCATCGCTGTTGTATCAGGTCTCGTTGGAAAAATAATGAGAATCGAACAG
>NW_013572463.1:0-1340 GCF_000499745.2 Eimeria mitis
ACTCCGCAACGTATTGCACATACTCCTGACACAAGACGCAGATGATTCGAGCCAGGGCAACCGAAAAAAATGAACGCCTAATACCAGCTGCAAAAAACGTGCAGCTGGCTGCACGGCGCGTTCATGGCGATTCGCGTCTTCTACGAGTACAAACAACACATAAAAGTCAACCTTACTTAAGATGCGTTTGACGCCTCACGTCCCTGCAGGTCGAACGTCCTCTTTCTTTTCGCATCTGGCTTCTACGCTGGGCACGCTCTGCTGTGGTGTGCCGGACTTGGACGGAAGCAAGCCACCGACACGCTCCTAGGTTGCATCGACTCCTTGCCCAGTGCGCCTTGAGGAACAGTGCCAAACCAAAAACATCCTCATGTACAAGGCCTTCCACCTTGTATCTGGATCACTCCAATACTACACAGTGAGCCATGATCGCCGCATGCTGTGGCGCAACTGGCATGACTATTTACGCAGGTGCGTTTGTCGTTCCACGCCATTCGCCACCCATGTGCTCCGCGGAGCAATTAACTGCATCATACCAAACAGGTTTGGCCATCAATACTCTTTAGCATTTGACGCACAACACTGCCGACCTGCTACTGATTGCGCCCGGGTATTGATTCACTGGGATCGTTCATCTCAGACACCGACTCACAAGGCCATAGCGCAGAGCCAAAACATCCCAGACCACTGCAAGCCAGACAAGTTCGTGTTTGACAAATAGGGAGATCTCACTTATTCTCATGCCTCGGCCTTATACATCTGCTCGCATGCACATGTGCATCCAAGTGCGTCCCCCAGTCTCCGATGTTCGCTATTCCCCCGCTCCGCAGAACCCTCATCACACCAAACAGGGCTGGCCATCAATATCTTTTAGCGTTTGACACACAACAAAGACTAGCCACTATTGAGTCCTACCACATATTCGCTTGCTGAGGCCGTCCATACCAGAATACATCCCACACAGAGATATCATACCTCCAAAACGCCCATCCCCTCTGCATGCCGAAGGCGAATGCATTCAACTAAAAACCCCCATTTCTAATGCCCCTACAACTCCATACAGCTCCGTGGACGCACATATACATCCACACCTGCTCACGTTCAGGTGGAGATGTTCAAGTACCCATGACAGCGCCGGGACAATGAATTCGCTTGACGTCCATCACCCGTGTTACAAATATTTTTACCTGCTAAACGCTCCGCAATTCAGCAATATTGGCCACCTTTTATGCGCATACTTCCTGACCAAAAACACAAGCAAGCGAAATCTCAGAAAACGCTTCCCTCCACACCTCCCGTACGCGCGCACTCGCAAACAGGATAGGCCCATGGTGCTGAAC
>NW_013572463.1:1485-3083 GCF_000499745.2 Eimeria mitis
ATGGCTATTCGCCTCTTCTACGAGGACCAACAAAAATCCACACTGCTAAAGATGCGTTTGACGCATCATCTCCATGCAGATCGAACGTCCTCTTTCTCTTCGCCTCTGCCTTCTACGCTGGAGTGCCATGCGCGCTCTGCCGTGATAAGCCGAGCTCGGATGGAAACAAGCCACCGAAACGTCCCTATCTTACGTTCTACTCCCAACCCAATACAGCTTCAAGAACAGCGCGAAACCAGAAACATCCACATGATCAGCACCTGCCGCCTTGCGTCTAGGTCACTCCGCCACTACACAGTTAGCCACGATCGCCACATGCTCTCGTGCAAATGCCATGAGTATTTATTTACACGGGTCTGCCCGCCGCTGCATTCCCTTCGCAACTCATCTGCTCCGCGGAACAACTACCATCCTACATAGCCAAGATGATCGTCAGTACTACTAACAGTTTGACACACAACACCGCCGACCTGCTACTGGCTGCTCTCACAAAGTGATTCACTGATATCGTTCATCTCAGACTCCGCCCCGCGAAGCCATATCGCAGCGCCAAAACACCCCGGGCTGCACATGTGGAGGCGCATCTGCATCCATGCTTCCTCCCGTACAGGCTGAAACGTAGAGGTCACAATAGCTGCGCCGAAGAAACGAACTCGTGCAGCGTGCTTCAGAAGTGCCTCAAACCCATCTACTCACTAAACCCCTCGCGACTGCGCAACCGTGGCTACCTATCATGTGCATACTGCCTGACCAAAAACGCAAGCAAGCGAAATGCCAGAAAACACTTCCCTCCACACATCCCGTGCTCGCCCACTCGCAAACAGGATAGCCCCACGATGCTCAAGCGAGCAAGCCGCTGAGCCCTCTGCAAAGTATTGCCCATACTCCTGGTACCAGACGCAGAGGAACGGAGCCAGGGCAACCGAAAAGAGTGAACGCCAAATGTCAGCTGCAAAGAGATGCACCCGGCTGCGCGGCACGTCCTTGGCGATTCGCGTCTTCTACGAGGACCAACGAAAATCCACACTCCTCAAGACGCGTTTGACGCCTCACGTAAGTGCAGATCGAACGTCGTCTTTCTCTTCGGCTCTGGCGTCTACGGCAAAGTGCTATGAACGCTCTGCTGTGATGTGCCGGACCTAGACGGAAGCAAGCCACCGACACGTTCCTTAATTGCATCGACTCCTTACCTAGTGCAGCTTCAGTGCCAAACCAAAAACGTGCGCATGCGCAACATCTGCCGCCTTGCGTCCGGGTCTCTCCACAACTACACAATGAGCCATAATGCGCGCATACTGTGGCGCAAGTGCCAGGACTATTTACACAGATCCGTCCGCCGCTGCATGCCCCTCGCTACTCATCTGCTCAGCAGAACAATTACCATCCTACATACCCAAGATGACCGCCAATCAATACTTCTACGCGTTCGACAGACAAGACCGCTGACCTGCGACTGACTGCTACCACGAATTGATTCACTGATATCGCTCATCTCAGACTCCGGCTCGCAAAACCATATCGCAACGCGAAACCATCCTTGGCTGCGCGTGTGGATGCATATGTGGATGCAGATGCGGATCGACGCTTGCACTCGTACA
>NW_013572463.1:3183-3422 GCF_000499745.2 Eimeria mitis
CAAACCATCCATGGCTGCGCGTGTGGATGCATATGTGGATGCAGATGCGGATCGACGCTTGCACTCGTACATACTGAAACGTAGAGGCCCCGAGCCCACTCCACAGTACTGTCCACCCTCCTGACACCAGATGCACCTGAATTTAGCCAGGACAACCAAACCAAATGCCGGTTCAATATCAACGCGAAAAAAATCCATCTGCCTGCACGCCGCGTCCATGGTTATTCGCCTCTTCTACG
>NW_013572463.1:3522-3665 GCF_000499745.2 Eimeria mitis
CCCCAAAAAAAAATCCATCTGCCTGCACGCCGCGTCCATGGTTACTCGCGTCCTCTACAACGACCAACAAAAATCCACACTGCTCAAGATGCGTTTGACGCCTCATCTCCATGCAGATCGAACGTCCTCTTTCTCTTCGCCTC
>NW_013572463.1:3765-4435 GCF_000499745.2 Eimeria mitis
TGGGTCTCTCCACAACTACACAATGAGCCATAATGCGCGCATACTGTGGCGCAGGTGCCAGGACTATTTACACAGATCCGTCCGCCGCTGCATGCCCCTCGCTACTCATCTGCTCTGCAGAACAATTACCATCCTACATACCCCGGATGAGCGCCAATCAATACTTCTACGCGTTCGACAGACAAGACCGCTGACATGCGACTGACTACTACCACGAATTGATTCACTGATATCGCTCATCTCAGACTCCGGCTCGCAAAACCATATCGCAATGCCAAACCATCCTTGGCTGCGCGTGTGGATGCATATGTGGATGCAGATGCGGATCGACGCTTGCACTCGTACATACTGAAACGTAGAGGCCCCGAGCCCACTCCACAGTACTGTCCACCCTCCTGACACCAGATGCAGCTGAATTTAGCCAGGACAACCAAACCAAATGCAGGTTCAATATCAACGCGAAAAAAATCCATCTGCCTGCACGCCGCGTCCATGGTTATTCGCCTCTTCTACGAGGACCAACGAAAATCCACACTGCTTAAGATGGGTTTGACGCATCATCTCCATGCAGATCGAACGTCCTCTTTCTCTTCGCCTCTGCCTTCTACGCTGGACTGCCATGAGCGCTCTGCCGTGATAAGCCGAGCTCGGATGGAAACAAGCCACAAAC
>NW_013572463.1:4455-4955 GCF_000499745.2 Eimeria mitis
ATTCTACTCCCAACCCAATGCAGCTGCAAGAACAGCGCCAAACCAGAAACATCCACATGATCAGCACCTGCCGCCTTGTGTCTAGGTCACTCCGCCACTACACAGTTAGCCACGATCGCCACATGTTCTCGTGCAAGTGCCATGAGTATTTATTTACACGGGTCCGTCCGCCGCTGCATGCCCTTCGCAACTCATCTGCTCCACGCCTCGCGACTGCGCAACCTTAGCTGCCTATCATGTACGTACGCCCTGGGCAAAACGCGGTCAAACGGAACGCCAGCAAACGCTTTCCCTCACACCTCCCGTACACGCTCAGTCGCAAACAGGATAGCCCCACGATGCTCAGCCAAGCAAGCCCTTGAACACTCCGCAACGCATTGCACATACTTCTGACACAAGACGCAGATGAATTGAGCCAGGGCAACCGAACAAAATGAACGCTTAATACCAGCTGCAAAAAAACGTGCAGCTGGCTGCACGGCGCGTTGATGGCGATTCGC
>NW_013572463.1:5055-5139 GCF_000499745.2 Eimeria mitis
CGTGCAGCTGGCTACACGGCGCGTTCATGGCGATTCGCGTCTTCTACGAGTACAAACAACACATAAAAGTCAACCTTACTTAAG
>NW_013572463.1:5239-5462 GCF_000499745.2 Eimeria mitis
ACCTCGCGACTGCGCAACCTTAGCTACCTATGATGTACGTACGCCCTAGGCAAAACGCGGTCAAGCGGAACGCCAGAAAACGCTTTCCCTCACACCTCCCGTACACGCGCACTCGCAAACAGGGTAGCCCCACGATGCTCAGCCAAGCAAGCCCTTGAACACTCCGCAACGTATTGCACATACTCCTGACACAAGACGCAGATGATTCGAGCCGGGGCAACCG
>NW_013572464.1:0-1525 GCF_000499745.2 Eimeria mitis
TTGGGCAATGGTCATTGAGTGTAGGATTTGGGTGTAGAGTGTGCACCGTGAAGGTAGGCATACAACGGAAGAGTAGTAACAGCAGAGTGAGCTGTTCCTTACGATGGACTCCCTGTAGAGCCCCTGATACTCTACGAGTTGACCTCAGGCATTTACTACGCCTAACATCACGGACGATCTGTAAGACCAAGCAAGGGTTCTTACACATACATAAAATGCTTCACTCATTATTAGCGTTCCCGTTGAGTCCAACTCGTAAGAATACCAGAACTAAACGTCCCTTCTGCACAGAGCGCGAAGAGGCCGTATCAAAGACAGGTGTCATGTCTCATACACTGGAGCCGGGACCCACCAATCCGGATAACTGCTGCCTGGTCGTCCGAACTGAATGCGCCACATAATATTGTCACTCTACACTATTGTTTATTAATCTTTTATTCACAATTTAGACGTATTTCCTACGTGCCGTTCAGCACAATCGAGCGTTAATAGCGCAGTGGATCACGAATATTTGCTCCTCAATCTATATAGATACGGAGAGGTGTAGGGTACTGCTTCTTTAGATGGTCTTGACCGTATTTCCTGGTTTGCCATGACTTGCAACAATGAAGCCTTCCTCACCAACAGTGGACAACTCCCTGCACAACTGAACTGCACAAACCTGCCTTCAGGATCATCTAGTAACGCGGGGAAACATTTATAGGCAGACGTCAGGAACGCCCTTCGTTGTCCTTTAAGGTACGTCTCAAATTCCTAGCCGGCCTATCGCTGGCGCCTCTACCTCCCACCCACAGCATAAAGTGCTCACCGGCTCTGCTGCAACGCGCAGACCCGAGTGCTTAACAGCAGTACGCAGTGACTCACNCATAAAGTGCTCACCGGCTCTGCTGCAACGCGCAGACCCGAGTGCTTAACAGCAGTACGCAGTGACTCACTTCTATACACACACGCACGCATCGTACCGTTGAAGAGGCCGCGGCTGCTCCCGAAGAAGCCTCTGCCTTCTCCTTGTTGCTGCACAAAGCTGTAAGCATCTTAGGACCTGTGTACAGTAAGTACACACTACGTAGTCTCTACATCTACTCCAGATGTACACACAGTGTAGACCTACGCCTCTCCAGCATATTCATGCGCTTGTGGGATGCAATACATCCGTATGATTCTCGTACGACACCCTCAGGCTCCCAGGAGTGGAATTGTAAACACTTTGAGCACTCAACAGCCACGCAAGCTGCTATCCTAGCGGGACTCTCTGCTTCATTTGTTTCTTTATCGGTTGATCCATGTACCGTTCTCTACTGGCTTCTGGAGCATCTGCTTATCTGCATATTTCACCGTTATACACTCCCCACCGCTCTGTGTTTCTCGCCTTTCCTTCTGTAATATGCCCAGCTATTGTCGCATATGCAGCCGCTAATTTGCTTCCTCGTAGCCATTCCTGCGCTTGATTCAGTAGTGGAATCAAGACACGATGGACCTCATGGCCGCTGTTGGCTCCCTCTAGCTAAATAAATGTTTCGTTTCT
>NW_013572464.1:1625-2199 GCF_000499745.2 Eimeria mitis
CTTTCACCGTTATACACTCCCCACCGCTCTGTGTTTCTCGCCTTTCCTTTTGTAATATGCCCAGCTATTGTCGCATATGAGCCGCTAATTTGCTTTCTCGTAGCCATTCCTGCGCTTGATTCAGTGGTGGAATCAAGACACGATGGACCTCATGGCCGCTGTTGGCTCCCTCTAGCTAAATAAATGTTTCGTTTCTGCTTGAACAAAATAGACAAACTAGACGGTGTTCAAGCGCATGCGCATATTGCCTTAGGGCTGAGCGCTATTCCGGGGATTCCGTCAGCTTCCTCCTTTGGCCAACTACAAGGAGAACCTTCTGCTGCCCCAGCTATATTTTGCGAATCTTTAGTCTGGTTTGTTTAAAAGACAAAATAAATTGAACAAAGCGAAACAGAACTAGAAAACATATCAAGAAGGGCCCTCCCTGTTGATCTGTTCTTTGCCTGCGGCTGCCCGCAGGCCCATCCAAAGAAAGCCGCCACACAAAGCGGGCCCCAGCTTCGATATTCACACATACGCATAAATGCATATACACGCGTGAATATATACCTGCAGATGCACGTATAAATATGTG
>NW_013572464.1:2299-2527 GCF_000499745.2 Eimeria mitis
TCAAAGAAAGCCGCCACACAAAGCGGGCCCCAGCTTCGGTATTCACACATACGCATAAATGCATATACACGCGTGAATATATACCTGCAGATGCACGTATAAATATGTGTATAGCTTGCATTTATATACGCAGCTGCGTCCGACTTGTGCTTGAATATTATGAATATATATATATATATATATATATATATATATATATATATATATATATATATATATATATATATA
>NW_013572464.1:2546-3327 GCF_000499745.2 Eimeria mitis
TTTACATGCATTCACACATAAATGCCTAAAGTGTGGATGCAGAGGAGCCTCAGGTGTCTTTACGCATGAAAGCAGAGACGCCCAGCAACGAAAAACCCGCACGAGAACACTGAAAGCTAAAGCCTCAAACATCAAGCCTAAGTCCAAGGGCGGCAGCAAAAAGAGTTAGCCGCCCCAATTCGAGCCTCCCCAGTTAATCTTGGCGTTAGAGAAGTCCAACTCAGGATGGGCTTGTTTGAATTTCTCCAGCATCTCTGCCTGTCTTTGCTGGTCGCTCGTGGGCAGCCCCTTCTGCTTTTGCTGTTGATCATACATCATCTTCTCCACTGTGGCGCGTGTCTCGGGGTCTAAGTCGGAAAGCTTCGAGTTCTTCACACACACACCCACAAAAAAAGCAAGCCAAACCCTAAACCCTAAGCTCTAAGCCCCACGTGCAAAGCTCAAGGCCCTGGCCCGCTCGTCCGGAGCGGGGTTTTCCCCCTCCTTTTGTTTCCGTTGCACGGAATACTGTGTCCAATCGCTTGTATACACACGCTTGAATGCATTTGTATGCCTCTGAGGTCCTTGCGGCAACGCATGCACACAACTGCCCGTCCTATGCGTACAGGTGCTTTGCAACGATGGAGGTTCCTGCTGGTACTACGGAAAGCTAATTGGTGCTCTGTTTGTGGTAATTCGCGGAAGCCCAAGTGTGTAGGCAAATGGCCTATGACGGCATACGTGTGGATGTTTGCACTGATCGGCTTCTTTAACTAATGCAAGCTAGTACGTTACTGATACA
>NW_013572464.1:3427-3768 GCF_000499745.2 Eimeria mitis
TCACGGAATACTGTGTCCAATCGCTTCCTCTGAGGTCCTTGCGGCAACGCATGCACACAACTGCCCATCCTATGCGTACAGGTGCTTTGCAACGATGGAGGTTCCTGCTGGTACTACGGAAAGCTAATGGGTGCTCTGTTTGTGGTAATTCGCGCAAGCCGAAGTGTGTAGGCAAATGGCCTATAACGGCATACGTGTGGATGTTTGCACTGATCGGCTTCTTTAACTAATGCAAGCTAGTACGTTACTGATACACCATCTCCAGGGGAATTCTCTGCGTTTCCCTTTCATAGTTCGTTGTATATGCAGTGGTACATATGAAATATGTAGCAATGTAGTAG
>NW_013572464.1:3868-4212 GCF_000499745.2 Eimeria mitis
AGCAAAGCCAGCCAATAACCATGCAAGATATAAGTAAATAACTCCTCAGCAAGATACCACACAACCCGAGCCGCACAGTACGACTCCGTCGTATGAAAAAAACGGAGGCAACGTTGCGCGCAACATGAAGGCACGAAGAACGGCAATGCGAACTCCTCTTGCAGACAAAGCCAGAAAAGCATTTGCATAAAATATGGAGGGGGAAATCGGGAAGACGACAAAAAAGAAGCAAGCGGGGGGTAAAACGAGTTACAGAAAGACGAAAGAACCCCAAAGTTCACACGGAAAGATACACAGGCAATGACAAAAGGAAAGAGCAAGCAACTGACAGCGGTACGAGACAC
>NW_013572464.1:4312-5458 GCF_000499745.2 Eimeria mitis
CAACATAAATGCGCATGCACACTGCAGACGCGCAGGGATGTACGTAAGTACATATTTCTTCACGGATTGATCGAAATAGATGATTGATCTCTAGTACCTCAGGGACAATAGTCTTGGTGTCGATCTCCGGGTCGCCTTTCAAGACGCAACTCCACCATCGCATTTTGTCTGTTTTCTCCAAGCTGAGATGAAGAGTCTTTCGATCCTCCAGCGTCCACATGCAATCCTCTGCTTGCACTCTTTGAGAGAACTCCCCGTCTGCACGCGGCAAAGCCAGCCAATAACCATGCAAGATATAAGTAAAAAACTCCTCAGCAGGATACCACACAACCAGAGCCGCACAGTACGACTCCGTCGTATGAAAAAAACGGAGGCAACGTTGCGCGCAAAATGAAGGCACGAAGAACGGCAATGCGAACTCCTCTTGCAGACAAAGCCAGACAAGCATTTGCATAAAATATGGAGGGGGAAATCGGGAAGGCGACAAAAAAGAAGCAACTGGGGGGCAAAACGAGTTACAGAAGGACGAAAGAACCCCATAGTTCACACGGAAAGATACACAGGCAATGACAAAAGGAAAGAGCAAGCAACTGACAGCGGTACGAGACACTGTGAAGTAAGTCAACACCACTCCAAAAACAAAACACAATGCACGCAGTAAGCATCAACGTGGCGTCGTCTTCGCACTCAAGATGGGAGCCTGTCCTTTGAGACCCAAAGTCAGCCTAGTGCCGGTTATCTTGACTTCACACTGCGCCGCACGCACGCCCTCGCCCACAGGCACGTAGACGTCCACAGACTCCAGTGTTTGGGTCCAACGATACCTGGAGAGAAAGATAGACGCAAAACAAGCAAAAGGTACACGCAAGCAAACGGGGACAAAAATGAATAAACAAATAAAACAGACGCATGTATACACACAAACAGACGCTGAGACCTGCTCTTTGCACTACGGCTGGCAAATACAACCTCACAGGGAGGCCGGCTACGCAGCCTGAACACACCCGTGAAACCAACACACACATGTCTGCAAGCATATCTAACAAATGAAGTAATGAACGACTGGGTGAATGGGAGAGTGAGTGTACAATTTAAATCCGCCTCACTTGTCTGTCTGGCCCCCGTTGCCCTCCGGTCGAGTGGTTT
>NW_013572465.1:0-220 GCF_000499745.2 Eimeria mitis
TCCTCTTCCTTCTATTGTCTGTCCCTTTATACGTAAACCAACAGACTCAGAGCTGCAGCATACACACACAAATATAACAATCCTGCTGCTGCTGCTGCTGCTGCTGCTGCTGCTGCTGCTGCTGGTGCTTGTGATGCTAGTGCTGCTGCCGCTGATAGGCCTCCCGATGCTGCTGGAGTTGCTGCTGCAGGTGCTGCTGCTGCTGCTGCTGTTGCTGCAA
>NW_013572465.1:320-777 GCF_000499745.2 Eimeria mitis
ACCGCAGCAGCAACGGGAACAGCAGCGGGCGCAGCAACATCGGCGCGAATAGTAGCAGCAGCAGCATCACCAGCAGCAGCAGCATCATCAGCACCAGCAGCATCAGCAGCAGCATAAGATTCAGCAGCAGAAGCAGCAGCAGCAACAGCAGCAGCAACAGCAGCAGCAGCAGCAGCAACAGCAGCAGCAGCAGCAGCAGTTTGTTCTGACTGTATTGAAATGCCGCGTGTGGTTGAGCTGTCGCTGCGCCGCATATCTCTGAGGGAAACTCCCCCTTCTTCTATATCTGCTGCTGCTGCTGCTGCTGCTGCTGCACTGTCTGCTGCTGCTGCTGCTGCTGCTGCTCCTGTTGCTGCTGCACCCGCTCCACAGACCCCACGCCTTCTCAAGCAGCACTGCCGCAGCACGGGGATGTGTCTTGCTGCTGCTCCTGCTGCTGCTGCTGCAGTCAGCAGCA
>NW_013572465.1:2123-2635 GCF_000499745.2 Eimeria mitis
ATTTCTGTTTTTTAAACTTCTTCTTCTTTTATTTGACCCCCAAAAGGCCCTCCTTCTCGGCTTTATAGTGCTGCTACTACTGCAACAGCAGCAGCAGCTCCTCTCTCTGTATTTGCGTTGATTAATTACAATAAATTTATTTTGTTTTAATTTAATTTATTTTTTTGTTTTATTTACAACAAACCTTGAACAGCTGTCCATACACCCCGCACGGCCTCGCGCGGCCGCTGCTGCTGCAGTTCTACCCCTTCTGCTGCTGCTGCTGCTGCTGCTGCTACTGCTGCTCGTTGATACTTAAATGTTTCTGTTGCCGTTACGCTTGCAGCAACAGCAGCAGCACCAGCAGCAGCAACTCCAGCAGCAGCGGGAGGACAATCAGCAGCAGCAGACCTAGCAGCAGCAGCAATATAAACAGCAACAGCAGCAACAGCAGCAGCAGCAAAAGCAGCAGCAGCATAGACAACATAACCATCAGCACCATCACCCCACCATAAGCAGCAGCAGCACGAAAA
>NW_013572465.1:2735-3299 GCF_000499745.2 Eimeria mitis
CCTGCTGTTGTTGCTGAAGCTGATGCTCCTGATCTTACTGTTGCTCTTCCTTCTGCCGGCGGTTCTGCTGCTGATGTGCTGCTGCTGTTGCTGCTGCTGTTTTTGCTGCTGCAGCTGCAGCTGCTGTCTACGCTGTTGCAGCTGTAGCTGCTGCAGTTGCTGCTGCAGTCAGAGTCCCCAGATTTCGGTGTTGAGAGTGGGTTTAATATTTACTTGAATTTAATTTAAATAATTTAATTTCCTAAAAAAAAAATAAAAAAAAATAAAAAGCTGCAGGCACTGGTCCACTGGGCCGCGCGGCGGTTGCACCGGAGCTGGGGTGTATGTACACCTCAATATGCTGCGTGAGTTTACTTCGTCAAAATAAAAAGAAATAAAAACAAAAATAACAAAGAATAAATGCCACAAAACAAACACACTAACTCGGGTGTACGTACACCCCAAAGAAACGGAAAAAGCAGCCGGCAGCAGCAGTCGGCGGTGGGGGCCTATGGGGTCTGTCTACCTGCTGCAAATAAACACAAATTTTATTTATTTATTTATTTTAATTTATTATTTTATTTT
>NW_013572465.1:3384-3601 GCF_000499745.2 Eimeria mitis
TTTCTCGGCTGTATAGTGCTGCTGCTGCGGTGGGGCCCCCCTCCATCCATGCAACAGCAGCAGCAGCTCCTCTCTCTGTATTTGCGTTAATTAATTATAATAAATTTATTTTGTTTTAATTTAATTTATTTTTTTGTTTTATTTACTACAAACCTTGAACAGCTGTCCATACACCCCGCACGGCCTCGCGCGGCCGCTGCTGCTGCAGTTCTACCCC
>NW_013572465.1:3675-4123 GCF_000499745.2 Eimeria mitis
TGCAGCAACAGCAGCAGCACCAGCAGCAGCAACTCCAGCAGCAGCGGGAGGACAATTAGCAGCAGCAGACCTAGCAGCAGCAGCAATATAAACAGCAACAGCAGCAGCAGCAGCAGCAGCAGAAGCAGCAGCAGCATAGACAACATAACCATCAGCACCATCACCCCACCATAAGCAGCAGCAGCACGAAAACAACGACCAGACCCAAACCACCACCAACAGCAGCAGCAGCAGCAGCAGCAGCAGCAGCAGCAAGAAAAAAAAGCAAAGACAATGGCGGTACCGAAGGGAAAGCGAAGCGCATCTCTGTGTCGTCGTCGGCAGCAGATAGTTTTTTATGATTTATTAGATGGTCAATACAAACGCAGAAGAGAGCACTTCTATCGCAGTTTTTATTCTTCTTTTTTCTTTCCTTTAAATAAAATAAAACAAAATAATTTTTATTATA
>NW_013572465.1:4223-4718 GCF_000499745.2 Eimeria mitis
CCACCACCACCACCACCAACAGCAGCAGCAGCAGCAGCAGCAGCAGCAAGAAAAAAAAGCAAAGAAGACAATGGCGGTACCGAAAGGAAAGCGAAGCGCGTCTCTGTGTCGTCGTCGGCAGCAGATAGTTTTTTATGATTTATTAGATGGTGAATACAAACGCAGAAGAGAGCATTTCTATCGCAGTTTTTATTCTTCTTTTTTCTTTCCTTTAAATAAAATAAAACAAAATAATTTTTATTATAATTCACGCCATCATATGCAGCAGCAGCAGCAGCAGCAGCAGCTTAATGCTACGCCTGCACGCCCTTTTAGGTTTCCAGGGTTCTGGACGGGAAGGTAAACCTGCTGCTGCTGCTGCTGCTGCTGCTGCTGTTGCTGCTGTTGCTGCTGTTGTTGCTGTTGTTGTTGTTGTTGCTGATGGTGCTGCTCTTGCTGCTGTTGCTGTTGTTGTTGGTGATGGTGGTGGTGGTGCTGCTGCTGCTGCTGTTGCAG
>NW_013572465.1:4818-5276 GCF_000499745.2 Eimeria mitis
TCCTGCTGCTGCTGCTGCTGCTGCTGTTGCTGCTGTTGCTGCTGTTGTTGTTGTTGTTGTTGTTGTTGCTGATGCCGCTGCTCTTGCTGCTGTTGCTGTTGTTGTTGGTGATGGTGGTGGTGGTGCTGCTGCTGCTGCTGTTGCAGCAGTAGCTCCTGCTGCTGCTGCTGCTGCTGCTGCTGCTGTACTTGTTAATGCTGCAGCAGCAACAGCAGCAGCAGCACAAGCAGCAGCAGCAAATGTTTTTTTGTTTTTTTTTTTTCAGGTTTGTCTTCGAGAAGGCGATTCGGCTGCTCAAGAAGTAAACGCTGCTGCTGCTGCTGCTGCTGCTGCTGCTGCTGCTGCTGCTGCTGCTGTTCCTGCAGCATAAACAAGTACAGCAGCAGCAGCAGCAGCAGCAGCAGGAGCAGCAGCACTTGCTGCAGTTATTGCAGCAGCAGCAACAACAGCAGCTGAAA
>NW_013572465.1:5376-5547 GCF_000499745.2 Eimeria mitis
GAGCAGCAGCACTTGCTGCAGTTATTGCAGCAGCAGCAACAACAGCAGCTGAAACAGAAAAAGCGATTTGAAGGGAGGAATCATTTTTTTGTTTTAATAGTTTTTAGGGTTTAGGGTTTAGGGTTTAGGGTTTAGGGTTTAGGGTTTAGGGTTTAGGGTTTAGGGCTTAGG
>NW_013572466.1:1359-2551 GCF_000499745.2 Eimeria mitis
AGTAAATAAATAAATATAAACATAAATATAAATAAATAAATAAATATAAATAAATAAATTTATTTATATATACAGTATCTGAGCTGCGTTCTCTGCATCCCGCGGTGCAGCTGTGTTTATATAAACAAAAAAAAAAGATAAATACAGATAAATAAACAGAAAAAAAAACTAAACAAATATAAATAAATATAAATAAATATAAATAAATATAAAATATAAATAAATATATTTAAGGGTTTATGAGGGTTTGGGGGCAGCACTGTATGTTGTTTCTGTGTGTATATAAACCCCCAAAAAAAGATAAAACCACCAAAACAAACAGAAAAGAAAACCTAAACAAATATAAATAAATATAAATAAATATAAATATATATAAATAATAAATATAAATAAATATATTTGTGTATACAGGTCTCGATAGCGCCTCAATAGTATCAGAGTTGCGTGCTTTGCATCACTGGGGGGCAGCACTGTATGTTGTTTGTGTGTGTATATAAACCCTAAAAAAAAGCTAAAACCACCAAAATAAAGAGAAAAAAAACCCTAACCAACTATAAATAAATATAAATAAATATATTTGTGTATACAGGTCTCGATAGCGCCTCAATAGTATCAGAGTTGCGTGCTTTGCATCACGCGGGTCAGCATTTTATGGGGGTTTCTGTTGATGGTTGCGGCGGCACTTTCAACGCAAAAGAAAACGGAGTTTTAGAGGCCTTCAAAAGCAAACTTTCACAGCTTTGTTTCGCTACTGAAGCAGCAGAAATGGTATTTATATTTATATATATTTGTATATTTATATATATATATAGATATATATATATATATATATATTTACGCGTTTTTGTAGTTTTTTTTTCCGTTTTTTTGGTGTATTTATGTGCATGGGGTGAGGCCTTCAAAAGCAAACTTTCACAGCTTTGTTTCGCTACTGAAGCCGCAGAAATGGTATTTATGTTTATATATATTTATATATTTATATATAGATATATATATATATATTTACGCGTTTTTGTAGTTTTTTTTTCTGTTTTTTTGGTGTGTTTATGTGCATGGGGTTGTGTATACAATACACAAGCAAACTTTCGCAGCTTTGTTTCGCTACTGAAGCAGCAGAAATGGTATTTATATTTATATATATATATATATATATATATATATATATATATATATATATATATATATATATATA
>NW_013572466.1:2774-3351 GCF_000499745.2 Eimeria mitis
ATATATATGTTTTAGGGGTTTGGGGTGTAAGGGTTGGGTATTAGGGATTTCGGGTTTACGAGGGTTTTAGGGTTTAGGGTTTAGGGTTTAGGGTTTTAGGGTTTAGGGTTTAGGGTTTAGGGTTTGGGGTTTGTGTTTCAGATTATTCGGGTGGATGACATCATTCGGTGCGCCCCGCGGGAGAGGTCGGGGATGTAAGGTTGTCTAAGAAGGGTTTAGGGTTTAGGGTTTAGGGTTTAGGGTTTGGGGTTTAGGGTTTAGGGTTTAGGGTTTAGGGTTTTGAACTGAATTTGTCATTTTAACGACGGAAAGTTTAAAGACCGCGCGTGAAATATAAAAACATTGAGGGTTTAGGGTTTAGGGTTTAGGGTTTGGGGTTTAGGGTTTAGGGTTTAGGGTTTGGGGTTTAGGGTTTATTGGGGTTTAGGGTTTAGAGACAAGAGAGACAGAGGGATGCAAGAACAAAGACAAACAGAAACAAAAGGAGACAGAGGGAAAAGAGCAGAGAGAAAGAGACAGAGGGAAAAAAAAAGAAAAAAAAAAAAAAAAAAAAAAAAAAAAAAAAAAAAAAAAAAAA
>NW_013572466.1:3423-4630 GCF_000499745.2 Eimeria mitis
CAGAGACAGAAAAAAAATAAAAAGAAAAAGAGATAGATAAAAGGAGAAAGAGACAGAAGCATACAAACAACAAAAAAGAGATAGTGATAGAGAGACAGAGACAAACAAACAGAGATAGAGAGATAGATAGAAACAAAAAAACAAAAAAAAGAGAAAAAGAAACAACACAGATACAGCACTCTAAACACACAAACAAAAGCCTAAACAAACCCTAAACCCTAAACCCTCCTGTTGAGGGTTTAGGGTTTAGGGTTTGTTTAGGCTTTTGTTTAGGGTTTAGAGCGAGGCATGAACGCCGGGAACAAAAGCGGCAATCAAAAGAAAAAGAAAAAAAAAACAAAACAAAGAAATAGAAAACAAAAAAGAAAAAGAAAAAACAAAAAACAAAAAAGACAGGCTGATGAGACCCTCAGGGGCTGTTGCTGTTCAGTGCTTAAAACAAATAAAAAAAAAACAGCAACAGCAGCAGCAGCAACAGCAGCAGCAACAGTAGCAGCAGAAGTAGCAGCAACAGTAGCAGCAACAGCCGTAGCAGCAACAGCAGAAGTATCGGCAGCAGCAACAGCAGCAGCGGCAGAAGTATCAGAAGTAGCAGCAGCAGCAGCAGCAACAGCAGCAGCAGCAGCAGCAGCAGCAGCACGTGCAGGGTGATCTGCTGCTCAGGTGTCTGCATATCTCTGTGTGTCTTTGCCGTCTATATTTCAGGTGTATAGGCAGCTATTTCTTTGGAGTGTATAAACCCTAAACCGTAAACCCTAAATAGCGGGGTGTATAGGGAGGTTTGGTTGGTGCTGGGGTGTACATACACCTCCTCAGCGTGTAGCTAGAGGCCAGGAGACAGAGCAGTATAGCCTTTTTAATTTATATTTATTAATATTTTGCTTTTTTTAATATATAATTTAATTAATTAATTAAAAAAAGAAAAAAGAAAATGCAGAAGGCTGGGTGACCAGTGGTTACGGGGTGTACAGACACCGCAGCCCGGCTCAGCACTTCTCTATATAAGAGGCTTCATATCGTGTATTTTTAAATTAAAAAAATGAAATATATTTCTTTTCTATTAAAATTAATTATTTTTATTTTTATTTCCCCTGAAAACGCCGCGTTTATGCTGCAGAAAGAGGGGCTTACGACCTCCTGCTGCTGCACGAAAACACTAAAATAGAAGATATATTCACAAAAAGGTTTTATATAAAAGCTTAACTTG
>NW_013572466.1:4730-4875 GCF_000499745.2 Eimeria mitis
TGCTGCTGCTGCTGCTGCTGCAGGCCGGTGAGCTGAGGTGTACAGACACCTCAGCACTAGCGCAGAGACAAACCCAAAAAAAAAACTTCTTCTTTATCTCTTTTTATAGAGTGAATACACACAATATGAATAAACTAAATTTATA
>NW_013572466.1:4975-5123 GCF_000499745.2 Eimeria mitis
CCGCCACCGCTGCCGACTGGAGCGCACTGCAGCAGCAATCGCCGCAGCCGCAGCAGCAGCAGCAGCAGCAGCAGCAGTTGCTGCAGCACGAAAACACTAAAATAGAAGATATATTCACAAAAAGGTTTTATATAAAAGCTTAACTTGC
>NW_013572467.1:790-3615 GCF_000499745.2 Eimeria mitis
TGCTGCTGCTGCTGCTGTTACCTGTTGCTTCTGTTCTACTTCTTCGAAGAAATCACCACGCGCTGTGGGGCCCTCATTCAGCCAAAACTGAGGGGCCCCTGCTGCCTAGCAAACACAAACCCCAAACCCTAAACCCTAAACCCTAAACCCTAAACCCTATCATTGCAGCAGCAACTTACATGCCCGTGATGCTCAGAAGCTGCAGAGTTTAGGGTCTAGAGAAGGGCTTAAACCCTTTGCTGCTGTATTTCTAGGGTTTAGGGTTTAGGGTTTAGGGTTTTGTTGGGGTTTACTGTCACGCTTGTAACTAGGGTTTAGGGTTTAGGGTTTAGGGTTTAGGGTTTAGTGGACCTTGATATCGGCGCGAAGGGCTTCGAGCTGCTGCTGCTGCTGCTTAACAAACTGTCTCCTTCTCTCTACTTCGTCTGCATGCAGCCCCAAACGCTGCTGATGTTTTGCTGCAACAGCAACGGCTCTCTCCAGAGCCCGCAGGTCCTCGGCCAGAGCCTCAGCAGCATTGTCTATGGTGCTCTTCAGGCTGCACACAGCAGCAGCAGCAGCAGCAGCAGCAGCAGCAGCAGCAGCAGCAGCAGCAGTAGCAGCAGCAGCAGCAGNAGCAGCAGCAGCAGCAGCAGCAGCAGCAGCAGCAGCAGCAGCAGCAGTAGCAGCAGCAGCAGCAGCAGCACCAGCAGCAGCGGCAGCAGCAGCAGCAGCAGCGGAAGCAGCGAACGACAATTAGGAATGCACGAAGCAGAAGCAGCAGCAGGAGCAGCAGTAGATACAGCAGCAGCAGCAGCAGCAGCAGCAGCAGTGTATAGGTAGAGACATGTGAAGGGGCCACATTGCCTCCATGTCTTTAAACACATCAGCAGCAGCAGAAGCAGCAGCAGCAGCAGCAGAAGCAGCAGCAGCAGCAGCAGCAACAGGTGCATCGATCAAACAACTGAGGTGTACATACACCCCACGTGTTTCAGGTGCATGTACACCGCAGCTTGTTGAGGTGTATGTACACCCGGCTTGCCTGCTGCACTTGCTGGGGTGGCCTCGGGTTTGTAGCTGCTGCTTCCACTCGTGCTGCAGCCGCTGCAGCTCTGCAAAATTCGCCTGCACCTCGCTGCAGCACAGCAGCAGCAGCAGCAGCAACAGCAGCAGCAGCAGCAGCAACAGCAGCAGCAGCAGCAGCAGCAGCAACAGCAACAGCAGCAGCAGCAACAGCAGCAGCAGCAGCAGCACCAGCAGCAACAGCAGAGGAGATGCATGCCACGTGTACATACAGCCACCGACCTTCTTCTATTCTCTTCTTACAGCTGCAACCTGAAGCTGCAGCAGCAGCAACGCTTGCTGCAGCAGCAGCAGCAACGCTTGCTGCAGCAGCAACAGCAACGCTTGCTGCAGCAGCAGCAGCAACCTGAAGCTGCAGCAGCAACAGCAACGCTTGCTGCAGCAGCAGCAGCAACACTTGCTGCAGCAGCAGCAGCAACACTTGCTGCAGCAGCAGCAGCAACGCTTGCTGCAGCAGCAGCAGCAACACTTGCTGCAGCAGCAGCAGCAACACTTACTCGCGAGCTGCATAGAAAGGGTCCCCCAGGTTGTTCTCTGTNCTTGCTGCAGCAGCAGCAGCAACACTTACTCGCGAGCTGCATAGAAAGGGTCCCCCAGGTTGTTCTCTGTCATCTTGGCGGCAGCAGCAGCAGCAGCAGCAGCAGCAACGATCCCCTTCTGCTGCTACTTTTCTGCTGCTGCTGCTGCTGCAGCTGATGTTTCCAGGCTGGAAGACCTATCTGATGCGGCCCTTGCTGCTGCTGTTGCTGCTGCTGTTGCTGCTGCCGTTGCTGCTCCTGGTGAGCTGTTGTTGCTGCTGTCGCTGCTGCTGCAGCTGCTCTGCTGCCTCAGTTGCTGCTAATGCTGTTGTTGTTGCTGCTGCTGCTGCTGCTATGCTTCTTCCTGCTGCAGCAAATCTCTTAAGCAGCTGCCTGTCTCCGTGTGGCAAGGAGCAGCAACAGCAGCAGCAGCAGCAGCAGCAGCTGCTGCTGCTGCTGCTGCTGCTACTGCAGTGTTGCTGCTGTGTATGGGCCTTATGGCCTTACCCTATACACCCGAAATATTTATTCATTTACAAACAGCTGAGCTTTGGTTTTGTATGTAGACGCCTGTCTCCTGCTGCTGCTGCTGCTGCTGCTGCTGCTGCTGCTGCAGCTGCAGTTGCTGCTGCTGCAGTTGCTGCTGTTGCTGCTGCTCCTGCTGGGTGTGAGAGGCTATCGAGGCGTAATTGAGTTGAAAATATATTTAATTTTTTATTTTATTTTTTTGTTTTAACATTAAAAAAACAAAAAAAAAGAAACAACAACAAAACGCATGCAGCCCCAAACCGCTGCCGACGACGAGCAGACCGCCTCACTATATATTTCTGTATTTTTTATTTTTTTTATATATAAATTATTTTATTATGTTTCTTTGTTTTTTATTTATATATAAATTAATTAATTATATTTCTTTATTTTTTATTTATATATAAAGTAATTTATTATATTTCTTTATTTCTTTATATTTATACATAAATTAATTACTTATATTTGTGTTTTTCTTTATAATAAATAAATAAATAAATTATATTTGTTTTTCTTTATATAAATAAATTAATTATATTTCTGTATTTCCTTAATGCATATAAACGCATCAATCATATATTTGTTTTTCTTTATATTTATATATAAATTAATTAATTATATTTTTGTTTCTTTTTATTATAAAATAATTATTTAATTATGTTTGTCTATCTTTAGTTAAGTCTACTTTATTAGTATATATATATATATATATATATA
>NW_013572467.1:3684-4242 GCF_000499745.2 Eimeria mitis
TATTTATTTTTATTTTTATTTTTATGTTTCTTTTTATTTAATTTTATTGACAGTTCGTTTCGGTTTAGATATTTGCATGTCTCCTTTATCTGTCTCCTTTTGTCTCCGTCTGCTTTCTCTAACTGTCTCCTTTCTCTATCTGTCTCCTTTCTTTGTCTGTCTCCTTTTGTGTTTGTCTCCTTTTGTGTTTGTCCCCTTTCTCTATCTGTCTCCTTTCTTTATCTTGCGTCTGTCTCTGTCTCCTTTCTCTATCTGTCTCATTTCTCTAACTGTCTCCTTTATCTGTCTCCTGCCGTATCTGTCTCTCTCTCCTTTCTCTATCTGTCTCCTTTCTCTACCTATCTCCTTCCTCTATCTGTCTCCTTTCTCTACCTGTCTCCTTTCTCTATCTGTCTCCTTTTGTGCAGAGCCAGAGAGAAAAGGAGACAAAAGCAGCAGTTGTCTCCTTTTGTTTTTTTTTTCTTTCTTTATAGCTGTCTCCTTTTGTCTCTGTCTCTGTCTCTACATTTTTTTTTTTTTTTTTTTTTTTTTTTTTTTTTTTTTTTTTTTTTTTTTTTT
>NW_013572467.1:4334-4480 GCF_000499745.2 Eimeria mitis
AGCAGCTGCTGCAGCAAATGCAAAATAAGCTGCAGCAGCTGCAGCATGTGCTGCTGCTGCTGCTGCTGCTGCTGCAGCAGCAGCAGCAGCAGCACAGACACAACCTTTCTACATGCCGCTCTCTGCTGCAGCAGCGAACCGAGCAG
>NW_013572467.1:4580-4843 GCF_000499745.2 Eimeria mitis
TGCTGCTGCAGCAGCAGCAGCTGCTGCTGCAGCAAATGCAAAATAAGCTGCAGCAGCTGCAGCATGTGCTGCTGCTGCTGCTGCTGCTGCAGCAGCAGCAGCAGCACAGACACAACCTTTCTACATGCCGCTCTCTGCTGCAGCAGCGAACCGAGCAGCCGCTGCAGCAGCAGCAACTGCAGCAGCAACTGCAGCAGCAGCAGCAGCAGCAGCAGCAGCAGCAGCAACTGTTTATATAATGCCTATTTTGTTAGCCACATCAA
>NW_013572467.1:4943-5187 GCF_000499745.2 Eimeria mitis
CGCAGCAGCAACTGCAGCAGCAGCAGCAGCAGCAGCAGCAGCAGCAACTGTTTATATAATGCCTATTTTGTTAGCTACATCAAGAGCATCAAATTCTGGGGTAAGCCGAACATAAGCCTTCTTCTTGCCGTCCATCCTTCACACACACAACAAAATAAATAAATAAAATGAATAAAATAAAATAAATAAATAAAATAAATAAATAAATAAATAAAATAAATAAATAAATAAAATAAATAAATAA
>NW_013572468.1:872-1916 GCF_000499745.2 Eimeria mitis
CCTTAAACCCTAAACCCTAAACCCTAAATTTTTAATCTTAGAGCTTAAAGCGTAAACCCTAAACCCTCTATACACGGAGCTGTAAACCCTTATTTTAAACACTAATAAACCCTAATCATAAACCTTGATATAAACCCTAAACCCTAAACCCTAAACCCTTATAAACCCTAAATAAATAAACAGAAATATAAACCCTAAAAGTTCCTAATAAACCCTGATACACCCAAACAAACCCTGAAAAACGCTAAAAAACATAAACCCTCGTAAACCCTCATAAACCCTAAACCCTAGCAAACCCTTCAAAACCATTCTAAACCCTAATAAACCCTAAACCCTAAACCCTAAACCCTTAAAAACCCATAAACTATAAAGCAATATATAAATCCCCTTCACGCCCTTCCCCTACTCGTCTTCTGCTGCAGCAGCTGCTGCAGCTGCTGCTTGTATCCCTCATCTTTTTCCTGCTGCTGCTGCTGCTGCTGCTGCTGCTGCTGCTGCTGCTGTTGCTGCAGGTTCTCCCCCCACTCAGGTCTTACACCGAGATTTGAAGCCGTCAAATGTCTTTATATGTAGCGACCCCTCTGCACCCTCTTCTTCTTTTTTTTCTTCTCCTTCTCCTGCTGCTGCTGCTGCTGCTGCTGCTGCTGCATCCCCCGCATCCCCAGCAGCAGCAGCAGCAGCAGCAGGAGCAGCAGCAGATGAGGGTGGTTTATTAGTGAAGATAGGAGACTTTGGTTTATCTCGTTGTTTATATGGTGAGAGTTATGCATCTTCATGTGTCGGTACACCTCATTACTGGAGCCCAGAAATGTTGAGAGAAGGATATAAATATTATAATTATAAAACAGATATATGGTCCCTTGGTTGTCTCCTTTTTGAGCTAGCTACAGGCAAAACTCCTTTTGCTGATGCTAAACAAATGCAACAACTCAGAGCACATGTTCTTAGGGGACCCAAATTACCCATACCAGGGTAAGACGCTGTCTTTGCTTTTTTTTTTTGTCTTTGTCTTTTTTTTTTTTCGTCTTTGTCTTTTTTTTTTTT
>NW_013572468.1:1942-2880 GCF_000499745.2 Eimeria mitis
CGCTGTCTTTGTCTTTTTTTTTTGTTTGGCGCTGTCTTTGTCTTTTTTTTTCTTCGTCTTTGTCTTTGTCTCTTCTTTGTCTTTGTCTTTTTTTTTTCTTCGTCTTTGGCCTTGTCTTTGTCTTTTTTCTTCCTGTCTTTGTCTTTGTCTTTTCTTTTTTCTTTTTTTTTGGTTTGTGGTGGTGGTGGTGGTGTTCTTTGTCTTTTTTTTTCCTTGTTGTTGTTTTTATTATTTTTTTCTTTCTTTTTCTTTTTTTTTCTTTTTTTATTTTTCTTTTTTATTATTGCTTTTCGTGGTGGTGGTGTTGTTATGGTGGTGGCGGTGGTGGGGTTGTTGTTATTAGTCTATATTGTGTCTTTATTTGTCTCCTTTTTATTTATTTATTTTATTATAGAGTTTATTTATTTTTATTTATCTTTTTTTTATTTGTCTCTTTTTTTATATTTGTCTCTGTTTTTATCTGTCTCCTTTTTGTCTCTTTTTTTATATTATTATATCTCCCTTTCTCCGTCTCCTAATCCTTCCCTTCTCTGCTGTCCCCTCTGCCGCTGCTGCTGCTGCTGCTGCTGCTGCTGCTGCTGCTGTTGCTGCTGCTGCTGCTGCTGCTGCTGCTGTGTGCAGCTTCTCTCGGGGTTTCAACGACCTTCTTGCTGCTATGCTGCAGCACGACCCCGACCGTCGCCCCTCGGCGTTGGACTGTCTGGGTTACTCTATAGTGCGTTCAGTTGCTGCAGCAGACAGCAGCAGCAGCAGCAGCAGCAGCAGCAACAGCAGCAGCAGCAGCAGCAGCAAGGAGATGCATGCACAGCTCTATCCAAATGCTCGTCTCTCTACTATTGAAGAAGAAGAAAATGAAGACCCACAAACAAGTGAATACCTTGACTGCAGCAGCGGCGACCACCAGCAGCAGCAGCAGCAGCAGCAGCAGCAGCAGCAGC
>NW_013572468.1:2980-3057 GCF_000499745.2 Eimeria mitis
GCAGCAACAGCAGCAGCAGCAAGGAGATGCATGCACAGCTCTATCCAAATGCTCGTCTCTCTACTATTGAAGAAGAA
>NW_013572468.1:3157-3231 GCF_000499745.2 Eimeria mitis
TACTGCAGCAGCAGCAGCAGCAGCAGCAGCAGCAGCAGCAGCAGCAGAAGTATCACCAGCAAAACCTCTTGGGG
>NW_013572468.1:5287-5394 GCF_000499745.2 Eimeria mitis
GCAGCAACAACAACAACAATAACTGCAGCAACATCACCAGCAGCAGCAGCAGCAGCAGCAGCAGCAGCAAAGAGTAGTAGCTTTTCTCCCCAGACCCCCCGGGCCAC
>NW_013572468.1:5494-5855 GCF_000499745.2 Eimeria mitis
GCTGCTGCTGCTGCTGCTGCTGCTGTTACCCCGCGGGCGTCGCTGTCGCGTAGAGGGAGTGTATCCTCAGCAGCAACACCAGCAGCAGAAGCAGCAGCAGCAGCAGCAGCAGCAGCGGGGGCAGAAGCAGCAGCAGGACTTCGTTTTCCTCTCGGAGCTGCTGCTGCTGCTCCTGCTGCTGCTCCTGCTGCTGCTGCTGCTGCTGCTGCTAACGGGGTTTCCTCAGTTCTTCCTTCACCGCGTGCTGGAGCAGCACTGAGCAGGTGCAGCAGCAGCAGCAAGCCTCTGGGTGCAGCAGCAACAGCAGCAGCAGCAGCAGCAACATATGGCGTCTCCTTTGATCGTTCACTGTCTCCTTTTG
>NW_013572468.1:5955-6104 GCF_000499745.2 Eimeria mitis
ACAGCAGCAGCAGCAGCAGCAGCAGCGGGGGCAGAAGCAGCAGCAGGACTTCGTTTTCCTCTCGGTGCTGCTGCTGCTCCTGCTGCTCCTGCTGCTGCTGCTGCTGCTGCTGCTAACGGGGTTTCCTCAGTTCTTCCTTCACCGCGTGC
>NW_013572468.1:6204-6389 GCF_000499745.2 Eimeria mitis
AAGGAGACAGCGCCTGAGTGAGGGCCCCCACCGCTTCATGCTGCAGCCAGAAGAGCAGCAGCAATTCGACTATGCAGAAGACAATCCTGCTGCTGCTGCTGCTGCTGCTGCTGCTGCAGCAGCAGCAGCAGCAGCAGCAGCAAAACTAGGAACTGCAACAGGAAGCTTCATGTCTGCTGCCTCCA
>NW_013572468.1:6489-7900 GCF_000499745.2 Eimeria mitis
GGGACTCCTCCCCTCGCCTGTACTCGGGGGGGGTCCCCCGCCGCAGCAGCCAACTTGCTGCTGCTTCATACACTTCTGCTGCTGCTAACGGGGTTTCCTCAGTTCTTCCTTCACCGCGTGCTGGAGCAGCACTCAGCAGGTGCAGCAGCAGCAGCAAGCCTCTGGGTGCAGCAGCAACAGCAGCAGCAACAGCAGCAGCAGCAGCAGCAACATATGGCGTCTCCTTTGATCGTTCACTGTCTCCTTTTGGGGGGACAGGGAGGAGACAGCGCCTGAGTGAGGGCCCGCACCGCTTCATGCTGCAGCCAGAAGAGCAGCAGCAATTCGACTATGCAGAAGACTCTCCTGCTGCTGCTGCTGCAGCAGCAGCAGCAGCAGCAGCAGCAGCAGCAGCAAAACTAGGAACTGCAACAGGAAGCTTCATGTCTGCTGCCTCCACCACCGCCTCCGCCTGGGCCTCCTCAGGCACATCCTCAAGGCTCTCGGGGGACTACCCGCTGCAGCAGCAGCAGCAGCAGCAACAGCAGCAGCAGCAGCAGCAGCAGCAGCAGCAGCAGCAGGGTTTCTGGGCTGCTGAGGCCCCGCTGCAGCACATGCAGCGAAGGGCCTCTGACTCGGGGGCCCTTCGCAGAGGGATGTCATTCTACACTGCTCCCCCTCCTCTGTCTTTTTACTCAGGCCAGCAGCAGCAGCAGCAGCAGCAGCAGCAGCAGCAGCAGCAGCAGCAGCTGTTGCTGCAGCAGCAGCAGCTGCTGCAGCAGCAGAGACCTTCGGAGGCTTCAGCAAAGCTGGGGTCTGCTGCAGACGCAGTTCACTGGGGCTCTCTGCTGCGGCCAACACACAACCTGTAGTTCAGTGTCCTGGCTAGCTAGCCAGCTAGCTAAACAGCTAGCCAGCTAGCTAAATACCTAGCCAGCTAGACGTGTAGCTAGCTAGCTAGCTAAATAGCTAGCTAGCTAGCTACATAGCTAGCTAGCTAGCTAAATAGTCACCTAGCTAGCTAAATAGCTAGCTAGCTAGCTAAATGGCTAGCCGGCTAGCTAGCTAGCTAAATAGCTAGCTAGCTAGCTACCTGGGTTGCTAGCGAACTAGCTAGCTAATTGGCTGGCTAGTGGGCTGGCTAGCTAACTGGCTGGCTGGCGAAATAGATAGCTAGCTAGCTAGCTAGCTAGCCAGGGTAGTGTTGGTGGCTCTAGGTCCCTTGGCGCTCCCGGAGCCTTCAGGTGTATAGGCAGCTTTTTGATTTATATTTAATTCCTTTTGTCTTTCCCAACTTTGTCTTCGCAAACCTTCTGTTCAGGCAGGCTAGCTAGCCATACAGCTAGCTAGCTAGCTAGCTAGCTAGCCAACTCGCCAACTAGCTAGCTAGCTAACTAGCTAGCAAACTCGCCAGCTAGCTAGCTAGCTAGCT
>NW_013572468.1:8000-8532 GCF_000499745.2 Eimeria mitis
AGCTAGCTAGCCACCCAGCTCAGTGGGTAGTTTTCCACCTCAGCCAAAAAAGGCAGCTAGTCGTATCAAGATGCGGTGTTACCTGTCTAGACATCTATCTAGCTAGCCAAACAGCTAGCTAGCTAGCTAGCTAGCTACACAGCTAGCTAGCTAGCTAGCTAGCCGGACACCTAGCCAGCTAGCCGGCCACACTGCCAGCTAGCTAGCTAGTTAAACAGCTAGCTACCTAGCTAGCCAAACGGCTGGCTAAGTAGCTAGCCAAACAGCTAGCTAGCTAGCTAGCTAGCTAAACTGCTAGCCAGCTATCTAACTAAAAAGCTAGTTACCTAGCTGAACAGCTAGCTAGCTAGCTAGCTAGCTAGCTAGCCAACCAGCCTGCTGGGGGCGGGCTGGTGTCCCACCAAACCTCCCGCTACCGTGCTGAGATATAACGACGTAGCTAGCTAGCTAGCTGGCTAGCTAGCTAGCTAGCTAGCTAGCTGGGTAACTGTCTATCTAGCTAGCTGTCGCTGTCGCTGCTGCCTCCAGGTAG
>NW_013572468.1:9952-10964 GCF_000499745.2 Eimeria mitis
CGCCAGCTAGCTATCTAGCAAGCCAACTAGCCAACTCGCCAACTAGCTAGCTAGCTAACTAGCTAGCAAACTCGCCAGCTAGCTAGCTAGCTAGCTAGCTAGCCAACTAGCTAGCTAGCCACCCAGCTCAGTGGGTAGTTTTCCACCTCAGCCAAAAAAGGCAGCTAGTCGTATCAAGATGCGGTGTTACCTGTCTAGACATCTATCTAGCTAGCCAAACAGATAGCTAGCTAGCTAGCTAAACAGCTAGCTAGCTAGCTAGCTGGACACCTAGCTAGCTAGCCGGCCACACTGCCAGCTAGCTAGCTAGGTAAACAGCTAGCTACCTAACTAGCCAAACGGCTGGCTAAGTAGCTAGCCAAAGAGCTAGCTAGCTAGCTAGCCAGCTATCTAACTAAAAAGCTAGTTACCTAGCTGAACAGCTAGCTAGCTAGCTAGCTAGCTAGCCAACCAGCCTGCTGGGGGCGGGCTGGTGTCCCACCAAACCTCCCGCTACCGTGCTGAGGTATAACAACGTAGCTAGCTAGCTGGCTAGCTAGCTAGCTAGCTGGGTAACTGTCTATCTAGCTAGCTGTCGCTGTCGCTGCTGCCTCCAGGTAGCTAGCTATCCAGCTAGCTAAGCCTCGGATGCCGCTGCCCTTTCTGCTGCAGCCAGCCCCTGCGATGAGGACCTCACTGCCCCCAACACCCGCAGCACCCGCAGCAGCAGCAGCAGCAGCAGAAGCAGCAGCAGCAGCAGCAGCAGCAAGCTATCTCCTCGGCAGCAAAGGAATGTTTGTCTTGCGTCGCGGGGGGTCCGCGCGGCCGACGGGGAAGCAAAAGACAGAGTCGCTGAGCCCCCCCTCCAAGCAGCGGCCCCCTAGCACCACCAAGCTGCCCTGCAGCAGCAGCAGCAGCAGCAGCAGCAGCAGCAGCAGGAGTAGGAGCAGCAGCAGGAGAGGCAGCATGAATGCAGTAGTAGCAGCGGGAGAGGAGTTGCAGGAGCAGCAAGAGAAAGTCCAGCAGCAGCAGC
>NW_013572468.1:11064-11232 GCF_000499745.2 Eimeria mitis
TCAGCAGCAGGAGCAGGAGCAGCAGCAGGAGAGGTAGCATGAATGCAGTAGTAGCAGCGGGAGAGGAGTTGCAGGAGCAGCAAGAGAAAGTCCAGCAGCAGCAGCAGCAGCAGCAGCAGCAAGCATACACACAACAGCACCAGACAAACTGCAGCAGCAGCAGCAGCA
>NW_013572468.1:12430-13682 GCF_000499745.2 Eimeria mitis
GGTCGCTGCTGCAGCAGAGCAAGTATTAGCAGCTTCATCAACAGCTGCAGCAGCAAAAGAAGCAACATGCAAACAGCAGCAGCAGCAGCAACAACAACACCAGCAGCAGCAGCAACAGCAGCAGCAGCAGCAGCAGCAGCAGCAGCAGCAAAGTGAAGCGGACCGCATGCGGGGTTCTGGTGGAGACCCCCGAGGAGAAAGGAGACACCAAACCCTCTCTTCTGGGTAGTATCTAAATACTTCATTTGTTAGATATGTATTGCTGCTGCTGCTGCTGCTGCTGCTGCTGCTGCTTGTCTTGCTGCTGCTGCTGCTGCTGCTGCTGCTGCCGCTGCGGATGCCTCCAAAGATAATTATAGATCCACCAACGGGGAGGTTCTCTGCTGCAGCAGCAATTTGCTGTTTTATTTTATTATAATCATACTCTTTCTTCTTCTGCTGCTGCTGCTGTTTGTGCTGCTGCTGCTGCTGCTGCTGCTGCTGCTGCTGTTTCTGCTGCTGCTGCTGCTTTCTTTTGGTATACGGGTCTTCATCGGGTAGAACAGCAGCAGGTCTCGGCTTGCTGCTGCCGCTGCTGCCCCCGCTGCCGCTGCCACTACCACCACCGCCGCTGCTGCTGCTGCTGCTGCTGCTGCTGCTGCTGCTGCTGCACCAGAGAGAAGCAGAATGCAGCGCATGCGACGGGGCTGTCACCTGGGGGCCCTCAGCTATCCAAAAGGAAGGCGGCAGCAGCCACGGCTCCTTTCGCTGCTTCCACTGCTGCAGCAGCAAATCAAAGTACCAGCAGTCCGATAGCCTGCAGCAGCAGCAGCAGCAGCAGCAGCAGCAGCAGCAGCAGCAGCAGCAGCAGCAACAGCAGCAGAAGCAGCAGCAACAGCACGGGGTTTTTTTTGGAGCGGTATGTGCATGCAACTCCTGTTGCTCCTCTTCTGCTACCACTCCTCTGCTGCTACTGCTACTGCTGCTGCTGCTGCAGGAGCAGCAGCAGGAGGGGCAGAAGGGAGTGGACTGCCATTCTCTGTTTGCTCTGCTGCTGCTCCCGCTGCTGCTGCTGTTGCTGCTGCTGCTGCTGGTGCTGCTGCTGGTGGTGCTGCTGCTGCTGCAGGCACTGCGGGGCCCCCAGAGAGGTCCTGCTGCAGCCCGGGCAGCAGCTGCAGCCAGCTGTCTGCTGCTGTATCATAGATCCATACATCGCTGAGCAGCTGCTGCTGCAGCAGCAGCAGCTTCTCTCCAACGAACTGCTGCAGCTGCT
>NW_013572468.1:13782-14053 GCF_000499745.2 Eimeria mitis
AAGCAGCAGCAGCAGCACGGGGTTTTTCTTTGTAGCGGTATGTGCATGCAACTGCTGTTGCTCGTCTTCTGCTACCACTCCTCTGCTGCTACTGCTACTGCTGCTGCTGCAGCAGCAGCTGCTGCTGCTGCTGCTGTTGCTGCTGCTGCTGCTGCTGCTGCTTACACTCTGCCTTGAGCATCGATCCCCCCATAGAGAAGTAACACGGGGCCCTCTCCCTGCGGCTTATAGAGAGTCAGAGACATGAAGCAGCGGGGGCAGGGCCCGCTGC
>NW_013572468.1:14138-14255 GCF_000499745.2 Eimeria mitis
CAGGAGGGGGAGGAGGTGGACGGCCATTCTCTGTTTGCCCTGCTCCGGCTCCCGCTGCTGCTGCTGTTGCTGCTGCTGCTGCTGGTGCTGCTGCTGGTGGTGCTGCTGCTGCTGCAG
>NW_013572468.1:14508-14913 GCF_000499745.2 Eimeria mitis
ATCCTGCTGCAGCCCGGGCAGCAGCTGCAGCCAGCAGTCTGCTGCTGTATCATATATCCATACATCGCTGAGCAGCTGCTGCTGCAGCAGCAGCAGCTTCTCTCCAACGAACTGCTGCAGCTGCTGCTGCTGCTGCACCTTCCGCTGACGACGCTGCTGCTGCAGCTGCTGCTGCAGCTGCTGCTGCAGTTCTGAGCCACCCAAATCCAAGACAGCCCGGGCTTGCTGCAGCTGCTGCAGGGTTTCCTCTCTTTCAGCAGCAAACTCCTCCTGCTCCCGCTGCTGCTGCTGCTCCTGCTCCTGCTGCTGCTGCTGCTGCTGCTGCTGCCGCTGCTGCTGCTTGGGTGCATCGGCGCTGCTGCAGCGCCTCGCAGCCCTTCCCCTTCTTTTTTTTTTGCGTCTAGA
>NW_013572468.1:14975-15143 GCF_000499745.2 Eimeria mitis
CTGCTGCTGCTGGTGGCGCAGCAGCAGCAGCAGCAGCAGCAGCAGCAGGGTATACAGTGCAGCCACCAAACAGCAGCAAAAGAGAAGCAACAGAAACTGATGAGTGCCCGAAACGGCCGCGGGGCCTAAACCCTCCTCTCCCCACCTCCTCCCAGAAACGAACGCCTG
>NW_013572468.1:16094-16449 GCF_000499745.2 Eimeria mitis
CCCTAATGATTAAATACTAGAGACGGGAATATGATTATGGACGGTAGATAAAGAGAAACGAATGCTCTTTGATTTGGGGGTTCAGGAGAAGGGTTTAGGGTTTAGGGTTTATAGATTAAAGAATGAGGGTTTAGGGTTTATAAATGAGGGTTTAGCAATGAGGGTTTAGGGTTTAGTAATAAGGGTTTGGGTTTAGGGTTTAGGGTTTAGGAATTCATGGTTAGGGTTTAGGGTTTAGGGTCTAAGAACGAAGAACTAGGGTTTAGGGTTTGAAAACAAGGGTTTAGGGTTTAGGGTTTAGGGTTTAGGGTTTAGGGTTTAGGGTTTAGAGATACAACGCAGCGGCGGGGTGCGC
>NW_013572468.1:16549-16868 GCF_000499745.2 Eimeria mitis
TATATCAGTAAATAAATAAATAAATAAATATATAAATAAATGAATAAATAAATATATAAATTAATAGATTAAAAAAAATATAGATAGATAGATAGATAGATAGATAGATAAATAAATAAATAAATAAATAAATAAATAAATAAATAAATAAATAACAAAAAATAGATTAAGACAAAAAGAGAGACAAAAAGAAAGAAAAAGAAAAGAGGAGACAAATAAAATAAACAAAAAACACAGACACAAGCACATGTAAAAAAGGAGACACCAAAAGAAAAAAAAAAAACAAACACCAGACCAGCAGCAGCAGCAGCAGCAGCAG
>NW_013572468.1:17721-18112 GCF_000499745.2 Eimeria mitis
AGCAGCAGCAAAAACAGCAGCAACACCAGCAGCAGCAACAACAACAATTAAACCAGAACCATGAGAAGCATCAGCAGCAGCAGGAGCAACAACAACAGCAGCAGCAGCAGCAGCAGCAGCAGCAGGGCCTACAAGACAATCGCTGTGGGCGGCGTTCCTCAAACTTAACACGACTGCTGCGGTCCCCTGCAGCAGCAGCAGAAGTTGCTGCTGCTGCTGTTGCTGCTGCTGCTGCTGCTGCTGCTGCTGGTGACTCCCCAGTAGCACTCTGCTGCTGCTGCTCCTGTGTCCTCCATCGAAGAATAGATCGATACCCGTTGCGCTGCTGCTGCTGCAGCCTGAGCAGCATCTGTGTTTATGTGTGTGAGTACAGCGCGGAGGTCTGTGGGGC
>NW_013572468.1:18212-18609 GCF_000499745.2 Eimeria mitis
ATCGCCTGCTGCTGCTTCGTCTGCTGCTTGTCCTCCTGCTGCTTCTCATCCGGGTGCTGCAGCTTACGCTGCTGTTGCTGCTGTTGCTGCTGCTGCTGCTGCTGCTGCTTCTGTCCTTCAGAGGAGTTGCTGCTGCTGCTGCTGCTGCTTGCTGTTGAACTTGTTAGTGTTTTATTCTCATCATTATCATCATCATCAGCAGCAGCAGCAGCAGGAGTTTTTGCTGCTGCTGCTGCTGCAGCTGCTGCATTTGCTGTTTCTTCTGCTGCTGTCTTTTCCGCTGCTGCAGCAGCAGCAGCAGGAGCAGCAGCAGCAGCAGCAGCAGCAGCTGCTGCTGCTGCAGCCTGAGCAGCATCTGTGTTTATGTGTGTGAGTACAGCGCGGAGGTCTGTGGGGC
>NW_013572468.1:18709-19582 GCF_000499745.2 Eimeria mitis
GTCTCCTGCTGCTGCTTCGTCTGCTGCTTGTCCTGCTGCTGCTTCTCATCCGGGTGCTGCAGCTTATGCTGCTGCTGCTGCTGTTGCTGCTGCTGCTGCTGCTGCTGCTGTTCCTCAGAAGAGTTGCTGCTGCTGCTGCTGCTTGCTGTTGAATTTGTTAGTGTTTTATTCTCATCATTATCATTACCATCAGCAGCAGCAGCAGCAGGATTTTTTGCTGCTGCTGCAGCTGCAGCTGCTGCATTTGCAGTTTCTTCTGCTGCTGTCTTTTCCGTTGCTGCAGCAGCAGCAGCAGGAGCAGCAGCAGCAGCAGCAGCAGCTGCTGCTGCTGCTTGAGCAGCATCTGTGTTTATGTGTGTAAGTACAGCGCGGAGGTCTGTGGGGCTGAGCCCCGTTGCTGCTGCTGTCTCCTGCTGCAGCACATCTGCTGCAGCCAGCAGCAAACGAAGTTCTGGTGCATGCAGCAGCAGCTGCATGCGGCGCAGACACTCCTCGTGATAGGAGACAGCATCAGCAGCTTTGCTGCTGCCGCGGCCCCCCAACACTGACGCACGCGTGCTCTCCAGCTGGGCTCGCAGCTGCAGCAGCAGCAGCAGCAGCAGCAGCAGCAGCAGCAGCAGCAACAGCAGCAGCAGAGGTGCAGCAGCAGAAGAGAGAGAATACAAAACATAAGTGCTGCAGCAGCAAATCAAACATACAGCTGGAACCACCAGCAGCAGCAGCAGCAGCAACAGCAGCAGCAGCAACAACAGCAACAGCAGCAACAGCAGCAGTAGCAGCAGCAGCAGCAGCAACAGCAGCAACAGCAGCAGCAGCAGCAGCAGCTCACTACTGAGTGTGTCCACTGTTTCTTGAGGTCTTCCACCCAATCCC
>NW_013572468.1:19682-20110 GCF_000499745.2 Eimeria mitis
AGACGCACGCGTGCTCTCCAGCTGGGCTCGCAGCTGCAGCAGCAGCAGCAGCAGCAGCAGCAGCAGCAACAGCAGCAGCAGCAGAGGTGCAGCAAGCAGCAGAAGAGAGACAATACAAAACGTAAGTGCTGCAGCAGCAAATCAAACATACAGCTGGAACCACCACCAGCAGCAGCAGCAGCAGCAGCAGCAACAGCAGCAGCAGCAGCAGCACCAACAGCAGCAGCAGCAGCAGCAGCAGCTCACTACTGAGTGTGTCCACTGTTTCTTGAGGTCTTCCACCCAATCCCTAATCCTACTCAATTCAGCAACGCGTTCTATCTCCTGCTGCTGCTGCTGCTGCTGCTGTTGCTGCTGCTGCTGCTGCTGCTGCTGCTGCTGCTGCAGTATGTGCTGCAGCTGCTGCGGTGTCTCCTCAAGGAGACAGT
>NW_013572468.1:20210-20338 GCF_000499745.2 Eimeria mitis
TCTACTCAATTCAGCAACGCGTTCTATCTCCTGTTGCTGCTGCTGCTGCTGCTGCTGTTGCTGCTGCTGCTGCTGCTGCTGCTGCAGTATGTGCTGCAGCTGCTGCGGTGTCTCCTCAAGGAGACAGT
>NW_013572468.1:20438-20750 GCF_000499745.2 Eimeria mitis
TGCTGCAGTATGTGCTGCAGCTGCTGCGGTGTCTCCTCAAGGAGACAGTGCAGAGACAGAGACAAATCAGAGAGAGAAGAATCCAGCACCTCTTGGGCGTCTCCTAGCTCCATTGCCCGCACCCACAGCTCCTGTTGGTATGCTGCAGCAGCAGCAGCAGCAGCAGCAGCAGCAGCAGCAGCAGCAGGAGTGAAGCTTAAGCAGCTGCAGCAGCAGCGAAAGTGGCAGAGCAAACGCTACAAGCAGAAGCAGCAGCAGCAGCAGCAGCAGCAGCAACAGCAGCAGCAGCAACAGCAGCAGCAGCAGCAGCAG
>NW_013572468.1:20850-21011 GCF_000499745.2 Eimeria mitis
ACAGCAGCAGCAGCAGCAGCAGCAGCAGCAGGAGTGAAGCTTAAGCAGCTGCAGCAGCAGCGAAAGTGGCAGAGCAAACGCTACAAGCAGAAGCAGCAGCAACAGCAGCAGCAGCAACAGCAGCAGCAGCAGCAGCAGCAGCAGCAGCAGCAACAGCAGCA
>NW_013572468.1:21061-21383 GCF_000499745.2 Eimeria mitis
TGCAGCACCAACAGCAGCAACACCAGCAACACCAGCAGCAGTAGCAGCAGCAGCAACACCAGCAGCAACAGCAGCAGCAGCAGCAGCAGCAACACCAGCAGCAGCAGCAGCAGCAGCAGCAGACCAATAGGCAGAGGAACGAGTTTGTGTAGGGCGTTGGTGGGGACGCCTCTCTCATCGATCCCACCGAAGCAGTATAACACCCCACACACCTCCAGCAGGCTCGCGCAGCAGACACAGGGCAAAGACATACCCCCTGCAGCAGCAGCAGCAGCAGCAGCAGCAGCAGCAGCAGCAGCAGCAGCAGCAGCAGCAGCAGCAG
>NW_013572468.1:21483-21577 GCF_000499745.2 Eimeria mitis
GGGAAAAGGGGAAAGCTGCAGCAGAATATGAAAATTTGGTAATGCTACTGCTGCTGCGGGATTGACGTTGCTGCTGCACATCTGCCTGCTGCTG
>NW_013572468.1:21677-21867 GCF_000499745.2 Eimeria mitis
AGCAGCACCAACAGCAGCAATACCAGCAACACCACCAGCAGCAGCAGCAGCAGCACCAACAGCAGCAACACCAGCAACAGCAGCAACAGCAGCAGCAGCAGCAGCAGCAGCAGCAGACCGATAGGCAGAGGAACGAGTTTGTGTAGGGCGTTGGTGGGGACGCCTCTCTCATCGATCCCACCGAAGCAGT
>NW_013572468.1:22696-22799 GCF_000499745.2 Eimeria mitis
CAGAAGCAGGGGACACGGGGAAAGCTGCAGCATAATATGAAAATTTGGTAATGCTACTGCTGCTGCGGGATTGACGTTGCTGCTGCACATCTGCCTGCTGCTG
>NW_013572468.1:23098-23381 GCF_000499745.2 Eimeria mitis
GAAGGATACAGAAAAGGAGGCAAACGGAGACAAAAGGAGACAGCAGCAAATACTTAGTATGCCTGCATGATGTAGCTGCTGCAGCAGCAGCAACAGCAGCAGCAACAGAAGCAGCAACAACAATATCAACAGCAGTAGCAGCAGCAGCAACGGCAGCAGCAGCAGCAGCAACAGCAGCAACAGCAGCAGCAACACCAGCAGCAACAGCAACAGCAGCAGCAGCAGCTCAGAGGGTTTATAAAGAAAGAGAAATCTATGTTCGGCTCTGCTGCTTCATCATCAC
>NW_013572469.1:4038-4627 GCF_000499745.2 Eimeria mitis
TTGCTGCTGCTGCTGCTGCAGTTGCTGCTGCTACTTGTGCTGCTGTTCTACCGCAGCAGCATCTGCTGCTGCTGCTGCTGCCCATACAACCTGAGCCACCCAGACCTGCTGCTGCTGCTGCTGTTGCTGCTGCTGTTCGGCAGCAGCAGCAGCAGCAGCAGCAGCAGCAGACTGAAGCTTGACTATCACCAATTCAATCTGCTGCCAGCCGTAAGCAGCGCTGTCTGCTGCAGCAGCAGCAGCAGCAGCAGCAGCAGCATCAACAGCAGCAGCAGTAGCGGCGGCAGCAGCAGCTAGAACAGCAGCAGCAGCTAACACAGCAGCAGCAGCTGCTGCTGCTGCTGCAGTTTTCTGCTGCACTGAGCCCTAAGGACTCCCATCAGGATGGTAGCTGCAACGCAGCAGCAGCAGCAGCAGCTGCAGCAGCAGCAGCAGCAGCAGCAGCAGCAGCAAGGAGAAGAGGGGGGCCCACTGCTAATGCAGCAGGAGATGGAGAAGGGTACTGGCACCAGCAGCAGCAATACCTGCAGCAGCAGCAGCAGCAGCAGCAGCAGCAGCAGCAGCAGCAGCAGCAGCAGCAGCAGCAGCA
>NW_013572469.1:4727-5186 GCF_000499745.2 Eimeria mitis
GAAGCTGAAGCTTGCTGGTGCTCTTTGCCTCTTTCTTTTGGGGTACTGCGGGCAGCCAATCCTAGTAAACCCATCTGCTGCTGCTGCTGCTGCTGCTGCTGCTGCTATTTCTTTCGCTGTTGCTGCTGCTGCTGCTGCTGCTGCTGCTGCATGCGGTGTTGTGTGTGTTGTTTGCTGCTGCCTTCAGGTGGATCTCTGTCGCTATCAGGGCCTAACCAGCGTACATCACCACACTTGCTGCTGCTGTTGCTGCTGCTGCTGCTGTTGCTGCTGCTGCTGTTGCTGCTGCTGCTGTTGCTGCTGTCGCTGCTGTTACTGCTGCTGCAGTTGCTGCCGCTGCTGTTACTGCTGCTGCTGTTGCTGTTGCTGCTGTTGCTGTATTCACTTTTGCTGTTGCTGCAGTTGCTATCCTTACAGTTTGTTTGTTTCCTTATACATACATATATATATATATATATA
>NW_013572470.1:0-1750 GCF_000499745.2 Eimeria mitis
CCTCATCTGTCTCTTTTTGTTTTTTGTTTTTTCCCTCTGCTGCTGCTGATGCTCCTGCTGCTGCTGCTGCTGCACCTGCTGCTGCTGCTGCTGCTGCTGGCTCCTGCTGCTCTTCTTCTCCGTCGTCCAACTCATAGTTTACATATGCTAGTTGCGACGATAAACCCTCAGTTAAAACTAAACACAAACACCAGCAGCAGCAGCAGCAGCAGCAGTTGCAGCAGCAGCAGCAGCAATAGCAGCAGCAGCTGCTGCAGCAGTAGCAGAAAAAGAAAAAAAAAAAGAAGGGAAGGTGCATATACACTTGAATGCACAGAAGAAAACAAAGTAAATAACAAAATAAAAAAAAAACAAAAGACAAAAAAATAAAAACAAATAAAATAAAAATAAAATAAATAAAATAAATTTACTTCGTTTGGTTCCGTTTGTTTGAGCCAGACAACAAACAGAAAAACAAAATAAAAAACAAAATAAACAAAATAAATTAAAACCAAAATAAATAAAAACAAATTAAAACAAATAAAACAAAATAAATAAATAAATAAAAATAAAAAATAAAAGATAAATTTACTTTGTGTGGTTCCGTCTGGTTTGAGCCAGACAGCAAACAGAAAAAAGAATAAAAACTAAAAAAAAACGAAACAAAAAACAAAACAAAAAACAAAATAAAAAACGAAGCAAATAAGAACAAATAAAAACAAAACATAAATAGATAAAAATAAAAAAAATAAAAAAAATAAATTAATTTACTTTGTGTGGTTCCGTCTGGTTTGAGCCAGACAACAAACAGAAAAACTAAAAAAAAAACAAAACAAAAAACAGGATAAAAAACGAAACAAAAACAAAACAAATAAAAACAAATAAAAACAAAATAAATAAACAAATAAATAAAAACAAAAATAAAAATAAAAATAAAAAATAAATTTACTTTGTGTGGTTCCGTCTGGTTTGAGCCAGACAACAAAAAGAAAAAAGAATAAAAACTAAAAAAAAACGAAACAAAAAACAAAACAAAAAACAAAATAAAAAACGAAACAAATAAAAACAAATAAAAACAAAATAAATAAAAAAAAGAAAAAAGAAAACAAAAAATAAGTTTACTTTGTGTGGTTCCGTCTGGTTTGAGCCAGACTGTGTCGGCGATCCAAATGGCGTATTTTTTGTTTTTGTTTGTTTTTAAATCATTAAAGCCAACGCTTATTAGAAACACCATATTTGGTTCTATATATACCCTATAAACAAAAAAAAAAAGAATAAATAAAGTAAATAATAAATAAATAAAATATATAAAGTGAGTATATAAAGAAACAAAATAAATAAATAAAGTTATTTAAAAAAAAAAGAAAAAAAAAGAAAAAAAAATGAGCGAAAACGAAACAAAAAGAATATGGTTGATGATGTTAACACCCAGTAAATAAAATAAATAAAATGAAATAAATAAATAAATAAAATAAATAAAATAAAATAAATAAATAAAATAAATAAAATAAGTAAAATAAATAAAATAAATAAAATAAACAAAATAAAACAAAAAATTAAAAAACAGAAAAAAAGTAAAAAATACAGAGAAAAGCGAATCAACGATAAATAAAACACATAAAATGAAATAAAATAAAACAAGCAACCAAAAAAGACAAAAAACTAAAAAAATAAATAAAAAAAACAAACCAGAAAAAAAAAATAAAAAAAATAAAACAAAAAAAAATAATAAAAAAGAAAAAAAAAAAAAAAAAAATACTTGTCGTTTTTT
>NW_013572470.1:2478-3258 GCF_000499745.2 Eimeria mitis
TTCTGCTGATGGCCGCACAAAAATCTTTATATTTAGAGCCCAAAGAAAGAATTATATTTCCGGGTGTATGCGACAAAAAAGAAGAAGAAGCAGCAGCAGCAGCACGCAAGTCAAAGACATCACCGCTCTGTACGTTTTTGTATAATACTTCTACTTCTGAGGGGTCCAGCTGTACATACACCGCAACATATATTTATTTTATTTTATTTTATTTTTTTTAATTTGGTTTTTTTTATTTTGTTTTAGATGGTTTTTTATCTATAAGTTTGTTTGTTTATTTTATTTGTTTATTTTATTTATTTTATTTATTTTATTTATTTATTTATTTGTATTGCATTATGTTATATTAATAAAGTGTATAGGCACTTAAAATAACGACAAAATAATAAAACAAAAAAAAAATAAACAAAAAAAATAAAAAAAATAAAATAAGTAAAATAAATAAAATAAATATATTAATTTAATAGTTTTTGTATTTGTCTCTGGTGTATGATAACACACAAATTTAAATAAACTAAAATGGGGTGTACAGACACTAAAAACAAGCGCAGGAAAAAAACAAAAAGAAAAAAAACAGAAGCTTACATTACATTCATCTTGTAGTTTTTATTTTATTTATTTTATTTTTTTAGTAAAAAAAACAGAAACATTACATTACATTTATCTCTTAGTGTTTATTGTATTAGTTTTATTTTATTAGTTTTTTATATAAAAAAAAAACGGAAACTTACATTACACTTATCTTTACGTGTTTATTTCATTTAGTTCATTAAAAAAAAA
>NW_013572471.1:0-1747 GCF_000499745.2 Eimeria mitis
AGCAGCAGCAGCAGCAGCAGCAGCAACAGCAGCAGCAGCAGCAGCAGCAGCAGCAGCAGCAGCAGCAGCGTTACATTGTAGAATTGTTTTTCTGAAGGATAGATCCACTTGCCGTCTGGCGAGGGTATCGATGATGTTTCTCTTTCTGTTGATAGTTTTATTTCTGTCTCCTTTCGTGCTGCTGCTGCTGCTGCTGCTGCTGCTGGTGCTGCTGCTGCTGCTGCTGCTGGTGCTGCTGCTGCTGCTGTTGTCTGTGTCTGCGGCTCCTGGGGACGAGCCAGGGGACAGCCCGAAGACAGAAGTGTCTCCTTTTCGGTGTCTCCCATCTTCCGTCTCCTTGGGATCGTCTCCTCCAGCAGCAGCAGCAGCAGCAGCAGTAGCAGCAGCAGCAGCAGCAGCAGCAGCAGAAGTAGCAGCAGCAGAAATATCTCTATGGAAAGATGTTGCTGCTGAGGCAATGCATGCGCATGCAGCCCCAAACCTCCACCCCTCAAAACCAAATGAAACCTTCTCCTGCTTCTGCTGCAGTACCCCCAGGGGCCCCCCAAGGGTTTAGGGTTTAGGGTTTAGGGTTTAGGGTTTAGGGTTTAGGGGTTTGTGTATGAAGGGCCCCCAAGGGCCCCTCTTATGAAGCAGGGGCCCCCCAAGGGCCCCCTGTGCATAACGGGGGCCCCCGAGGCGGAGGCCCTGGGGGTCGTAGCGGGGAGGAGACAGCAGCAGCAGCAGCAGCAGCAGCAGCAGCAGCAGCAGCAGCAGCAGCAGCAAGAGCAGCAAGAGCTGCGAGAAGGACAAAGAAGGGAAGGAGAAGGAGACAACAGCAGCAAAAAGTGTAAAAGTATTGAGGGACCGCTGTTGCTGCTGCTGCTGCTGCTGCTGCTACTCCTGCTGCTGCTGCTGCTGCTGCTGCTGCTGCTGCTGCTGAGCGAGGAGAAGGGGAATAAGAAAAAGAAGAAACAACAAAACAATAAAATATAATATTTTATTTTATATTTAATATATTTTAATTGTTCTGCTGCTCTATAACAACTCGTGCTGCGCCTGCTGCAACAAAACGAAGGAGATGGGGGCCCCCGTTGGGGGCCCCCTTGCTGCTGCTGCTGCTGCTGCTGCTGTTGCTGCTGCTGCTGCTGCTGCAGCTGCTGCTGCTGCAATGCCTCGAAAGTGGAAATATAATGGAGTTAATTTATTTTAATAAAATAAATAAAAGAAAGAAAAACAAAAAAAGTTGTTATACACCGTAAACCCTCAATGAGCTGAGCTGCCTATACACCCCAGGGTGGTGTGGTTGTGTGTCTGCTGTATCTCCTCTCTCTCTGCATGCATATTAAAAAATAATAAATAAATTAAAAACACAAAATAATTATATTCTTTTTATTTCGTCAGAGAGGAAACCCCCAGTAGCAGCAGCAGGACCAGCAGCAGCAGCAGCAGCAGCAGCAGCAGCGCCACCGACAGCAGCAGCAGCAGCAGCTGAAGGACCAGCTGCAGCAGCATCACCTACAGCAGCACAAACAGCATCCAGGCAAGAACAGGAGCAGCAACTACAACAACAACAACAACAACAGCATCAGCAGCAGCAGCAGCAACAACAGCAGCAGCGGCAGCAGCAGCAACAACAGCAGCAGCAACAAGAGTGCAGTGCCCCCTACAGCTGCAGTTCTAGCAGGCTCAACAACAGCAGCAACAGCAGCAGCAGCAGCAGCAGCAACAGCAACAGCAGCAGCAGCAGCAGCAGCAACAGCAGCAG
>NW_013572471.1:2932-5183 GCF_000499745.2 Eimeria mitis
AAGCAGCAGCAGCAGCAGCAGCAGCAGCAGCAGCAGCGCGAGCATCATCATCAGCAGCAGCAACCGCAGCAGCAGCAGCAGCAGCAGCAGCAGCAGGAGGAGAAAATGATGCTGGAGTCAGCAGCAGCAGCAGGCCCTGGGGTGTCTCCTCCAGGGCAGGAGCAGCGGCCCCCCATCGCCCGTCTCTGTTTTGTTGTTTTTTTGTTGTTCTCTACCTTCTTTTTGTTTAGGTTGCAGCAGGATACAATACAACACGAACAACATAAAAAAAGAAAAAAAGTAATTATGAGGGTTTAGGGTTTAGGGTTTAGGGTTTAGGGTTTACGGGGTGGGTGTCTGTGTATTGTTCTAGGGTTTACTTATGAGGGTTTAGGGTTTAGGGTTTAGGGTTTAGGGTTTTTGCGTGTGTTGTATCGTTGTATGCGTGAATAGTTATATAGAAAGTTTAGGGTTTAAGCTTTAGGGTATAAAATTTAGGGTTTAGGGTTTAGGGTTTAGGGTTTAGGGTTTGTGTATGTATCAGGCGCATGCAGTGGTTTCTGCGGAGAGTGCATGCGTTGACGTGGTGTACATACACCCCAATTTGTATAGGGCTTTGTCTGTGCGGGGCCCTGGGGGTTCTGGGGCTGTCTTGGTGTCTTCATTTACAGCCTTTATCCCGGAGGGTGCAGCAGCAGCAGCAGCAGCATATGCAGCAACAGCAGCAGCAGCAGCAGCAGCAGCAAAGGTTACTGCCAGTTCAGGGGGCCCCCCTGGGGGGCCCCACAGTGTGGGGCTGTTGGGGGCCCCCGGATCCCTGGGGGGCCCCTTCGATACCTTTGAGCCCCTGAGGGTACTGCAGCAGTCAGTACCCTCTGTAGGGTCCTGGGCTGTTGAGTCTAGGGGCCCCTGGGGGGCCCCCCTCAGCATAGAAGGGAGAGCAGAGATGGGGGGCCCCCCCTTTGGGTCTATAATTGGGGTGTATAGAGACAGTAGGTTGTTTAGGGGGGCCCCCTTCCCTGGGTGTGATGCAGCAACAGCTAGCTACTGTATTCTGTCTCTTGTGCGTTTGCCTGTCTCCTTTTGTCTCTCTTCTCTACACCAACAAAATAAAGAGGGCGGAGGGGCCCCTGTCTCCTGGACCTGTATAAACCTAATGCAGTCTCTGTCTCCTTCTGCTGCTGCTGCTGCTGCTGCAGCAGGAACAGCAGCAGCAGGAGCAGCAGCAGGAGAAGGAGAAGGAGACAGCATAGACAGCCCCGCATGCATTCGTCTTGTCTCTGGTTCTTCTCTATCCTCAATAAAAGAATATATAAAGGAGACAAAAAGGAGACCCTATCTCCTCCGCACTGCAGCAGCAGGGGCCCTACACCAGTTCTGTGGGGCCCCCCTGCTGCAGCTGCTGGCTGTCGACGCAGCAGCAGGCAAAATCTTCTTCTTACAAAAAATCACAACAGCCAACAACACACACGCACGCAGACTCTCTCAGCAAGACCCCACACACGGGGGGCCCCCATCGGGGGCCCCCCAGGCCCACGCTGGGCAGCAGGGTCCTGGGGGGCCCCCGACGGGGGCCCCCCAGGACCCTGCTCGGGGGCCCCCGTCGGGGGGCCCCCAGGGCCCTCATGGGGGGGAACCGGCGGGGNGGGGGGGACCCGGCGGGGGGGCCCCAGACCCCTGCTGGGGGGCCCCCATCGGGGGGCCCCCAGGCCCCTGCTGGGGGGCCCCCAATGGGGGCCCCCCAGTTTCCTGAGGGTCCGTTTGGGGGCCCTAGCGGGGGCCCCTCTGTATCTGGTGGTGTAGGGGGTTTGGGGGGCCCCCCTTTGGAGGGAGAGAGGGGGGGCCCCCCGTATGAGGGTGTAGGGTACCGTATGCTTGGTGATAGAGAGAAGGAGAGTGAGGGTTTGTATTCTTTGTGTGTGTGTTGTATATATATAGATGGGGTGTATAACGATGTGTCTCAATGCATGCCTATAAAGACAGAGACAGAAGGAGACAGTGTGCTGGGTGTTCCGGTGTATATGCACCTCGATCCACTAACGGAGACACTTACTTTTGCTGCTTATGATAAAAGGAGACACTTCGTTCTCTCTATACACCACGCACTCACACTCACACGCAGATATGCTGTCAGGCTAGAGGCCTTTCACTCAGGTATATATAAATATATAAATATATAAATAAATAAATAAATATATATACATATATAAATATATATATATATATATATATATATATATATATATATATATATATATATATATATATATAT
>NW_013572472.1:0-1553 GCF_000499745.2 Eimeria mitis
CCTAAACCCTTTTTTTTTTTTTTTTTTTTATTTTTTTTTTATTCTAGTACATCTGTGTAATGTGTGTATTTAAAAAACCCTTTTTTCTATTTTTTTTTTCTCTCTCTATCTTATTCCTTCTAGAATGTATCGTTCATAAGATTTCTAGGGTTTAGGGTTTAGGGTTTAGGGTTTAGGGTTTAGGGTTTGTGTGTATAGGAGCGTCCCCCCGAGGATTTTCACTTGTTAAAGAAAGAATTAGTTTCTTTGTTTTCTGCTGCTCTGCAGCAGCCCCACGATGCAGCAGCTCAGCTGCATGCAGCGTTGGGGGTTTTATATAATATAGATAGATTGTATGATAAAGCTTTACACCACTTCGCCGAGGCTCTCAAACACTCGTGAGGGTTTAGGGTTTAGGGTTTAGGGTTTAGGGTTTAGGGTTTGGTTGCGATATGAGGGTTTTAAGTATATACTGTAGGGCTTAACCCCCCCCCGCTCTCTGCTCTCTTCTCCTCCTTCTTCTGTGTTTCTCTGTTAGGGTTTACACATTGAGGGTTTAGGGTTTAGGGTTTAGGGTTTAGGGTTTAGGGTTTGTGTACAGAGAGGGGCATGAAGCCGCTTCTCTATGGAATAAGATAGGCGCAACCCTCGCAAACTCTGGCCGTTCTGCTGCTGCGTTGATAGCGTATAAACAAACCCTCAAACTAAAACCAAACTACCCCAGGGCTTGGGCTAATCTAGGGGTTGCGAAGGCTAATCTAGGTAAACCCTAAACCCTAAACCCTAAACCCTAAACCCTGATTTGAAACGGGGGTCTGGGAGAAATTTCGGCGAGAAAACGGATAGTCTAGCTACACTCTAAACCCTAAACCCTAAACCCTCAAACTAAAACCAAACTACCCCAGGGCCTGGGCTAATCTAAACCCTAAACCCTAAACCCTAATTTGTAGCGGAGGGGGGGAGGGAAATTTGGGGTTTGCAAGGGCTAATACACGTAAACCCTAAACCCTAAACCCTAAACCCTTTTGAGTTCTGAAAAGCACCCCAGCGTAGGGGCATGCATTGGGGTTTGTGCATCATTGATTTTGGTGGTTTAGTGAGGGTTTAGGGTTTAGGGTTTAGGGTTTAGGGTTTGGGTTCAGGGCAGATGGAGGAGGCGCTGCAGCACTACCTGGTCGCTCTTGAGCTAAACCCTGATGCCTCTCATTTGTGGCATTATATAAGAAGTGCTCTCATTAGCCTCAGTAACATAAACCCTAAACCCTAAACCCTAAACCCTAAACCCTAAACCCTAATTTATCTTTCATAGGGTCGTCAAACCCTAAACCCTAAATATCAGTGACGGCATTCTTCTTACCCTATCTAAACCCTTCATTTTAAACCCTAAACCCTAAACCCAAACTTTCTTTTTTGTACTCTTATGGGGAATCTAGGGTTTAGGGTTTAGGGTTTAGGGTTTAGGTGCTGCTGCAGATCGATACAGCTGGATTGTCTTCGCAGAGAACCGAGATATGGAGGGTTTACGGAGTGTGCTGCCGGTGAGTGAAACCCTAAACCCTAAACCCTAAACCCTA
>NW_013572473.1:0-782 GCF_000499745.2 Eimeria mitis
TGCAGAATCTTTGTTCTGGTAAGCAAGCCGCAAACCGTCACAGACCTTGATGCTTCTTAGTCCCAATATTCTCTTGGGTTGAGCTTGCTTGACTCGGAATTTGTTGCTTAAAAGCATCCTGGACAGACGCGTTATTGCCACAGAACCGCTAGAGCTAGAGCTTGGTTGTTGAAAATTGGGAATTGCCTCTCAAGGGACCCTCATTCGTTGCACGGTAGCAGCATATTGGCATATGTGATGTTCAGAACAATTGACCTCAGTTTCTTAATGTTGCGTTTCACCGGTGTCGACATGAAATGCATTATTGGAGGAGGGTGCATCAGCACGCTCAGTGCGCTCTGTTTTCGTTGTTGGAAGTACACCTTGGAGTCTTCTGCAACGCTAGCAGTGCCTTTGTCAAGTGGTGGCTGGAGTTTGCCCTGCTGCATGGGGTAACGAGTGGGCTGCTGATAACAAGCTCCAGCAGAGTCGCTGTGCAGTGCAATTTCCCATAATCATGTATTCGTCCAAGCGGTCATGGAAAATTGATTGGAGTTGTGCAGTCAAGTGGCAAGCGGAAATCAGTTTTAAGTAGGTTTGCCTGGGTAAACGCCACTATTCTGTTGTTGACATTTATGGGACCAGTTTCGCTTGCCCAAAACAGATTACACGGCACGAGCTGCGCCTTGGCATGGAACTAAAAAGATTGCGTCGCGCCGATTTTTCATGTGAACAAAACTCGCACGATGCCAACATTTGCCGCATATGCAGAATTTAGAATCATCGTCGACAGTTGTTGTCCA
>NW_013572473.1:1111-5000 GCF_000499745.2 Eimeria mitis
CAGTTTGCGAATGTCCGGGTTCGGGGCTTGTCCCTGCGAGATGCTCACGCTGCCTTAGTTTAGGACGCATACACTTGTAAATCGCTTGTGCCTGGCTTGCCCCTTGGTGAGTTGTATACGGTAGTCAATGGCATCATGAAACAGCTGTGTCCATGTTAGGGTAGCGAATCGTGCATTACTTTGCTTCTACTGGCAAGAACCATAGAGTTTTGTCGGCAAGACCGTCCATTTCTTTGTTTCTCCCACCGACGGTATACGCCTGCAGCAAGGACAGAATGAAGACAGGAAGATCTGAGTAAGCGATACCTCTGTATGTTGGTACGCCGGGCCTCACCAAATGTATGCTTGCTTCAGTATGCACTAGGGAGATAAGGCTGTTTGCGGTGCCGGGCGCACTGCCAGCTGACAAGTGCATTCACACTCCCGTAGATAATAACCACGCGCAATGCGTACTACTTGCCTTTACGAGGTGCTAACGGTGGCTCAGCTTGTGAGATAGTCCCACAGAAGTTGAAAAGTATCGTGACGAAGTTGCGCTATGCTGCGCTATTGGCTGGCGTCAGTGGCATTACTGATCAATTGTGTTAATAAAGCTACGTGGACGCTTGTGATGTATCGCTGTCTACTCGAAGCCATACCCATTGCATTTCTTTTATAATGTACACTTTGGATTGCTCTTCGCACCACCGCTGATCATTGCTTTCAAATGCTGGGATGAAGACAAGGAAAGCCGCGTGGGCAAGGCAACACGCATGCCTGCGCTTAGGTTTTTTTGATAGGCGTACTTAATTATGCGCGCTGATGCACGACCTGTTCACGGGTCTCTGTGTCTGCATTGTCTACTATGCCCTTTTACTGTCATGCATGGTGCATAAACACCGACGATAATTTGTAACGCTCTGTAGGCCATCGGCTGGAGCGCCTCCATACCTGGTTGACAAAAGGCGAGTCTGTTGCATCAAAGCTACGAAACAAAATTTTCTTTTGTTGTCTGCACTACCGACAGGCAGGCAGCTTTGCTCCAGTCGGCTTGGAGGGTCATGGGAGGATGACCCGGTGATGCTGCGCGTCGAGGGAACTCTCATATAGAGCCGAGCGGAGGGTGTACCACACGCTTGCAACGTAGAGCGTCGTCACACTGACCTGCTTGCGAAACGTTGGTGTCAGATGATACGGGCTTTAGGCTACCTTTTGCGTGCTGGAGGTATGAATAGAAGGCCTGCAGCACTCCTACCATCCACCAATCAGACAGGTAGCAGGATATCGAGACTTGTTATAGTGCATCTTCACGTCGGCGTTTTGCCTCCTGAATCGTTTGGTGATAGTGCGGTGCATTGGATTGACGAGCAAGGTGCTATGTATAATTAAAAATCACGAGCCGTTGATGTTGGGGCGCAGAATTATATGCATATGCCTACAAGGTTGGTGCCGTGACTCTGCGTTAAGTGTGCAAGAAGTTTGTCTGGGCGGTGATTATCGTGAGCAACGCATGGCTTGCATTGTTTTATCTACTACGAAGAGAATGTGTTGTGTAGGGCTCCTGCTTGACTTTGTGTGCTCGACATATTGATACTTTTACATGCTGAAATATACCTTCCGCAATATTTGCCATTCGTGAAGACGTAGCTTGTTGCTTGCGCTCAGGGCGAGCCACTTCTTTGGTCTTGTGGGAGCATCTTTGGCTTTCATGGTTTGGTGACAAGTTCATGAGTGGTTTTTGGCGCTCCCAAAAGGGCAAGAGCTCGTACATAGTCTGCTGAAAAGAATCATTCCGTCGGGATTTCTGGTGCGCAGCTATCTCCGGCTTTTCAAGCCTAAGGTGCTGAATAGCTTGCGCAACGTGGTGTGGACAAAGGGATAGGGATACACCGTGACTGCTCGCGTTGAGTGTTGCCGTGAAGTTATGCTTCTCCAGAAATTCGTGACTTGGGGAATAGTTAGGCAGCCCAGTCTCGCAGCACCTCCAAAGGCGGTGCAGCTGTGTTTCCAACAGAATCTTCACACGTTGATATGCGCTGACTGTGCCTTCTTATCCGTGGTCGATGCGTTGTGCAAAACACGCTCACAGAAAATACCCGTCGCCACTCGAGTAGTTTCTGTAATCATTTACTGTCAGTAACTTCAAGCCTGCTTATCTGCCGCTTGACTCGCGGATGGTGGCATCCAAAGAGGATGGACCGTGGGACGTGCAACACAGTGCAGGAGGCTGCCGCCAGGTAAAAATGCGCGACTGTGACGACGCGTGAAGCAGCAGCAGGGGACCATACATGCGCGTGGACTCCAGAAACGGTGAGCGGAGGCCTGAAGCAAACGTGCGTATACTTGGCTACCTACAGGGGAATACAACATACTCCAACAGCCGCGCGGTGCGGTACGGTTGCTCTCCTTTTTACATTTTCACCTCAATCTTCTGGCACCCCAATATGCAAGTAGAAGGGCACATCTGAACATGTACATCTTACCAAGATTGTGCGTATTTTAAATGACACTGATCCGGCACTGAGTCCAAGAAATGCATGTCGCTCTGACGCACGCATCAAGTTGCGGCGAGCGGGTGCCCGCTGTGGGGAGTCGCACTGCAAAAATAGCAGTGGCAGCACCTGTCATAGAAGCCCTATGAAGACCCCCGTTTCTGTTTCCCCTTTGTGATAGAGGGAAATTCACTCAAACAACCTAGTTTGCCGCGTTACGAAGGTGACAAAAATGGAATCTCGAGTGGCATCTGCTAGGGTGCAGAACCAAGGAAGCCGAGGTCGCAAATGAGCTAAGTGCCTCGTGGACGCCTGACGGTGCATCTGCAAAAGATATCCAGAGGCACGGGCACTAGCGACTGTGAGCATAAAAGGGAATTCATCTAGGCTTGGCTGTGTACAGGAGGTGGGTTGCGCCTGCTGTGGCGCATGAGCATGTGGGTGGCAAGAAGATATTGCCGGAATTAGGCGTGTACCGGGGACTGTGGAGGTGGACTCATCCCGTTGTTTCCGCTTGTGCAGTGAACTTGGTGTTTGGTGACTAGTTTAACTTTAAGAGAATGCAGTGGGGGTAGGAGTTGAACTGCGTGACGGACGGCGAAGAACGACTCGGCTGACACAGCGTGAAGGCACGTACATGCCCTGAAGCATGTACTTTCTCCAATATTTTCACATGCAGAACACGGTTGCCTTTATGAACATGCATTGAGGACGAATAAGGTCTCCGAGGCGTGGGCCTGTGGCCGACGTGTAGAAGATCACTTTGTAAGCTCTGCATCCTTTGCAGGATGGCGCGCTAAAACGAATGTAGACTGAATTGGGTTGCGATGGAGAGATATCGTTAATGCGTTGTCTGTCGTTCCTGCGAGGAGAATCTTGAAACAAATTGATGGTGCCTTGTTCCTAAGAAAGCTCTGGGAGATAACTCGTGTTTGACGGCTTACGTTCACATGGCAACCACACGTAACACTTCCGCCAGATGGTTTTGCTGCATCCACCGCCGTGTAAATGGCTGTTTTTTCAGCAGGGACGCAGGTTCCTTCGTGCGAACAGTCTCCGTTGCCAACTAGTGTGCAGCTCAGCTCAAGTACCCTGTGGGACAATTGGCCTCCGAAGGGGTCAGCTCCAGTTGTTATGTGCTTGAGCTGCCAAGAGCTCTGATGGTCGCCCGGCGGGGCATTCGTGAAGGCAGCAATCGACGCACGCGACGATTTTTGGCATTTGCACCTCCGTTAGCGACCGTTCGTATTAGAGATTGCGCGTGTCAGGTCTATGAGGACGTGTGCGCTGTCTCAGTGTGCCGATATTTCTGGTGTGTGTGATGTGGGCAGCGGCTGCCTGACTGTTCGTGAGGTGAGCTGGAAAGAGCGTACCTAGGTGTGATGCAGCTCAGGTGTGACTCCTACACTAGCACACGT